>NC_057866.1:141312891-141587891 GCF_019393635.1 Dromiciops gliroides | reverse complement strand
TATAACTTTAAGGCTTTCACAAAAACTTTCCCATAGGATCAAATAGGATCCCTGTCATATAGGTAAGAAAGGTAGTGTTGTGAGAGTTTTATAGACAATAAAATTGACTCCTTGGCCAGTACCCTTTACACCATACCACAACACCTTACCCAAACATGGACAGACACTCGCAAAACTGGACATGCACTGAAAGTGGAAAGGTATGTTCAGGTTTTTTTTTAGTAGTAGTATGCCTAATTTTTAGCTATCTTCCATAGGTTTTAAAGTAAGAAGGAGCCCTAGAAAGGAGAAATTCAAAGGCCAGGGAAGTTGAATAGCTTGCCCAAGGTTTTACATGCAGTATAGCTGGAATCTGAAACCAAGTCCTCTAACACCACATTCATTTTCCTTTCCCCTATAACCCACTAATCTTGTACAGGTTTCTTTTCTTCCCTTTCCTTTAATTCAGCTCCTATGTACATGAGATGTCATTTCTGTAATTAGAATCATAGAACTCAGGGACTTAAACTCAAATCTTCTTGCTTCCACATTGTACACTCTATACACTACCAAGCTGCCCAAGGTGTACATATAATATACACACATTTTAAAAAAGAATTAATATAAATGGTTTTCTAGCTATTCTTGGAATTGCTGACCAATCAAAAAACATAAGAACAGAAAAACTGTTTTTCCCCCAAGTTAACACATCTCTAGTGCTAACACACTGAATATTATGAGAAAAACATTTGCTATTGACTAATTTCTCTTTTGTTTTCTCTTCTAACCAGACTTACAACTTTGCAAGAGAAATCCTCAAAGCATGGGGCATAGAGTATGGTATGTATTGAAATACCAAACAAAGGAAAGTACATAGATTTCTCTTGTAAATGGAAGATTTATTTTACTACCCTTGTCACTAGAGGGTGACAGGGGAGATAATTTGGAAACCAGGAGACTGCAATACATAGAAGACTCCTAGTGAACCTGCAATCACAGGAAGGTCTTGGCTCAAAATCTGTATCTGGTGGTTATTATGTGGTCATGGACAAATCACTTAGACTATCTGAGCCTCAGTTTCCTCATCTGAAAAATGGGGGAAATAATACCTCTGATACTTATTTCCTAGTGTTCTGTTTTATTTTGAGGCAATTGGGGTTAAACAACTTGTCCAAGGGCACACATCTAATAAGTGTCTGAGGCCAGATTTGAATTCAGGTAATCCTGACTCCAGGGCCGGTGCTTTATCCACCTACCTGAAAAAAAAATTTATTTTTAAATTTCAATATCAACCTACCTTCCCCTTCCTAATGTCCTTAAGGGACTCAAATGAGACAATATATGAAAAGCATTCTGAAAACTTTCAAGCACCATAATAATGTCTGTTATTATCCTCAGATTATTATGAGTAAGACCCTGGGCAAATCACTGAAGCTTTCTATGACTGTTTCCTCATCTGTAAAATGAGGGAGTTGGACTCGAGCACTCTGAGGTGCCTTCAAGCTCTAAATCTATGATCCCATGAAGACCATGTAGCCCTCTGACATCTCAAGACAATAAATTACCCACTGGCTTACTTAAATTGAAGTCCTCTTCAAAGGAAGATGCTTAGTTCCATTTTTATTTTTGATGCCCTATCATCCCCCTTATTTGCATATAAAATAAGTCTTCTTTTGAGCTATAACTTGTCTCTGTGTTTGCTTGATAGATTTGAAAGCACTCAGTTCTTAATGAACTTCTGAGGCAAGGGTAGGGGATGAAGTGTATTGGGTGTGGGGAGGGGACTAAGGAGGAGGAGCATCTCACAGAAGCAACCCAAAAAAGCTTTTCTACTTTTTATCCCTTTGTCAGCTTGAAAACTCACTGAGACACAGGCTTTAAAATGTTTGTTGGGTCCAAAAAGTTTTAGCAAGGCCCCAGAGCCACTCAGTGCCAGGACTTACTTGGCTGTGATATCTCAGATCTCTATTTTCATAAATCCCTTACCTCAGATCCCTTCACTTTACTCACACAACTACTACCTTAATTCAAGCCTTCATCAACTGTCCCCCAGATGAGTAAAAAGTCTCCTAATTGATCTTCCTGCCATTGGCCTCTCCCCACTCCAACCTTTTTTCTCCACTCAGCCTAACCTATCCACTCAACTGCCTAGTTCTTGTTTTTGTTTTTCTTTAGTTCTAAGAGAGGACCATGACATCTGGAGGTGATGTCATGACTTGTAGTGAATTGGATTTAAGTGACGCAGGGCTGTGCAAAGTCGGCAGCCTCATTCTCTCCTCCAGATCCATCCTGGTCCAGTGATGAGATACACATCAGGATGACTGGAGATGACCCCGGATATTTGAGGCAATCGGGGTAAAGTGACTTGCCCAGGGTCACATAGCTAATAAGTGTCAAGTATCTAAGGCTGAATTTGAACTTGGGTCCTCCTGACTCCAGGGCAATTACTCTATCCACTGTGCCACCTAGCTTCTCCACTCAGCTGACAAAATGATCTTCCCAAAGAGCAGGTGTGACCTTGTCAACCTGGGACTCAATGAATTCTACTGCCTCCCTTTTACCTCCACAATTAAATATAAAATTATCTGTTTGGAATTTAAAGCCTTTCCAATCTATTTATACCTTACTCTCTTCCATGTGCTCTACAACCATTGACCTTGACTTTCCCTTATTTCCTCATATACAATACTCTATGTCCCAATCCAATGCCTTTTCCCCCCAGCTATTTCCTATTCTTAGAAAACTCTCCTCACCTCAATCCCCTGGCTTCCTTCAAAATTTGACTCAAATACTACCTTCTAAGAGAGGCATTTCTGTCTCCCACCTCCACTACTAGTGCCTTCCCTCTGAGATTACCCATTATTTACTGCCTATGCATCTTGAGGATACATAATTTATGTGTTGTCTCTCTAATTAGAACATTAACCTCTTGAAGGTAGTTATTGTGTTTTTGCCTTTACTTTTCTCCACAAGGCTTAGCACAGTGCCTGGCTTAATATATGTTGTTGTGCCAGTGTGTTGACAAGGATTGACTGACTTTCATGAACCACCCTTCCCTACTGATAGTACCCTAGCTCCCAAATTACTGTCAACAACAATGTATTAATTTTTACTTATTCACTTTGTGCTGCATATACTCATATGCATATACTTCTTGTCTCTTCCATTAGAATGTAGGCTTATTGTAAAGTAGAGAATTTTTCATTTTTTGCATCTTTCCTAGCACCTAGCATAATGCCTATCACATAGCATGTGCTTAGTAAATATTTGTAGATTGATAGAACAATTGTATTATATTAACTGTTTTGTTTGACAGAATAAGAAAACATAAACTACAATACTCCTTCCTGCCAAGTTCAATTCATTCAATTGGACATCCAGTAACTAAATTTTTCCAGAAAGAGAGAAAGATAGTGACAGAGACAGAGAAACAAAGACAGGGAGACAGAGACAGAGAGACAGAGGACAGAGAAAGAGGTAGAGGTAGAGGTAGAGAGACAGTGAGAGACAGAGAAAGAATAAGAGACGGGGGAAAGTAGGGAGAGGGAGAGAGAAATAAGAGTGGGGGAGAAGAAATAGAGTATCTAAAATTATGTTAGTGAAAATAGAGCTCTTATAATTCCCTTCTGACCATCAATTGGATTGTGTGAAGATGTATGCATGCTTCAGCTTGTTACCCATTTCCCTAGACAAAGAAGTATTCAAGTCTTCTTAGTTCATTGCCAGAGCTTAAAGAGGAAGTGACAGGATAATTATTTTTTCATAATTGTTTTCTCACACTACATTCAAGGAAATATCTTAATCAAAACCTGAAAATCACCTTTCTTGCCTTGTTAATAGTGCCAATTCTTGTGTTTTACCAAGAATGCAGCTTTCTTATATTTCCATGACGTTTGAGTCCAGATGTTCCTGATGAATTAAAATAGCAGGAAAAAAGAGTTAATAATACTGCACTGCTAGTGGGAGCAAAGAGGTAGGGATGTATGCTTATTGTGGGGAAGGGGGTTCCAGATAGTGATTTCATCACTAGAGGAACTCCCAGCACAAAAACTCTCCATGGATAAAGAGCAATTCTTTTTATAACTCAAAGTCTTCAAGTATTATTTTGAGTTACTGAAAGAGTAAGTGACTTATCTATGGTTATATGTGTGTATATATACACACACACATGCATGCATTCATAAACACATATACACAAGCACACACATATATGTGTATATATGTATATGTATATATATGTATATATGTGTATATATATATGTATGTATATATATATAAACACATACATAATTTCCCCAATTAGAACATAAACCTCTTGAGGGTAGCTACTGTTTTTTGCCTTTCTTTTTATCCACAAGACTTAGCATAGTACCTGGCTTAATATATATTTTGTTCCACTGTGTTGACAAGGATTGGTTTTCTTTTCTTTCTTTCTTTTTTTTTTTTTGGCAGGGCAATGAGGGTTAAGTTACTTACTCAAGGTCACACAGCTAGTAAGTGTCAAGTGTCTGAGGTTGTATTTGAACTCAGGTCCTCCTGAATCCAGGGCCAGTGCTTTATCCACTGCGCCACGTAGCTGCCCCCGACAAGGATTGATTTTCAATCCTTGGGCGAATGTATATACATGCATACATGCATACATACTTGCTTGCATAATGTGTGCATGCATATGTATATAGATATATTATGTTTACATGTCATATTATATATATATACACACATTTATATACACATGTATATGTATGTGACCTTAAACTGGTGCTTTACAGGATATAATGGAATAATTGATAAAAGGCTATTAAGATTCAGAAAGGCCTAGGTTCAACTCTATTTTTTTTTTGCAAGGCAATGAGGGTTAAGTGACTTGCCCAGAGTCACACAGCTATTGTGTCAAGTGTCTGAGGCCAGATTTGAACTCAGGTACTCCTGGATCCAGGGATGGTGCTTTATCCACTGAGATGCCCCTTAGGTTCAACTCTAACACTCTCTCTCTCTCTCTTTCACAAACACATACACTATTCTCTATCTATCTACATACACATTATATATAAAACACTATATATACACATTATATATCATATTACATAATGTGCATGTTATATATGTTATTTATATGTATGTGTATGTATATGTATGTATATATGTATGTGTGTGTATATGTATTTGTATGTATATGTATGTATAATTAGTGTATATGTATATATGTGTATGTGTCTACGTGTAGTATGTGTGAGAGAGAGAGGGAGGGAGAAAGAGAGATAAAGAGAGAGAGAGAAAAAGAGAGAGTTGAACCTAGGTCATTCTGAATCTTAATAGCCTTTTGTCAACTATTCCATGATATCTTTTAAACTACCACTTTAAAGTCACTCATAATTCCCTTAATATGAATTAACCTAACATTTTTGCCTATTTTGGCAGTGAGGCTGAGACTATACAATTATTTTTGGGGGGTTGTGGACTACCCTCAGAGAAAAGTGGTCAGTTCCTCATCACTGAATGGAATGGTGACTGAAGCCTCTTCTATCCTTATGCATTTATAGGATGTTGTTATTATGACTCAGCAAGCCTTAGTGGTGAACTAGCTTGGAGGTTGGTATTTCAAATGGGCAACTGAGGTGAGAAGACCTTGAGTCAGTAGCAGGTATCACAGTCACCACAGCAATGGTTAGAAAAATTCCATGTATCCATTGAGTTACTTGGTTAAATAAGTGGCAAAATAAAGCATGGAGGAGAAAGACTAGATTGTGATATAGAAACACTATAAGGACTTAGCCATGAATACCATTAATCTGATCCCCATGAACCTTTCTATCACATATATAGAAAGTAACATAATCTCCATTTTTCCTTGATGGTGTATATATTCAGCCCAGCTGAGCACTTAGAGCCACTTTGGAAACATTAAAGATCCTGGAGTTCAAGTCAGAAGTTCCTCCATAGTTTGGTATATCTCATCTCACTGAGAATCTAATAAGGTTGACATTAGATGTCTACAAATGTTAGTCCATGGGGCAATTGTGTATACCTGCACTAGATTGGATGCCTTTCCTTGAGTCCTTGAGAGAATGGAGTTTATCTTTTTGTTTAGGGGAAGGTAGGAACCAGCACTCTACTTGGATCCTATCTGATTTTTATTAGCTGTCTCTACTCGGGAGCACCTCATCCATTCTTCTTTGCAAAGTTATCACTCCTGTGCTGAAAAGAACCCAAAAGCTTTTCTGTTCTCAAACGCAAAAGAAAACAAATCTTAGAGGGTCAGAATTTTTAAAAAATACTATATATTCAGCCTCTGACTAAAAAATATGTAAAGAATTTTATTTATGTTTCCAATACAGAGCAAAAAGAACAATAAAACCATAATTCCATATAAACAAGAGTAGCTCCTTCACCCTCTCCTTTCTCAATAAATTGAATAGCTCAGAATGGCTTTTGGAAAAGAAAAACAGAAAGAAAAATAGTATATTTCTTAGTAACCTTTAGGAGCCATCTAGTTATTTGTTCTCCTCTTACAAATTAGGAAACTAAATCCTAAAAAGGGAAAAATCTCTAAATAGAGCAGGTAGTAGAGCCAAGATTTGATTCTGAGCCCAAATCCTCTCATCTTGATAAATAAATAAAATTACTTGGAGAATACAATAAAAAGTTTTTGACATTATTTCTTCCCAATTATAAGCAAGGCAAAAAAATTATAAGCAAGGCAGTGTTACATTATTATTGTTGTTGTTGTTGTTGTTGTTATATGCTATAAATAAAATAGAATATAAACTATAGGCTATAAATTATATGCTATAAGTTACATATTATAAATTTAGTCTCAGAACCACTTTTTCTTGCCATAGTTTTGATACATCAGAACTAGGATTTGAACCAGTATATCCTGATGAAATCTCATGTTCTTTCCATGATTCCATATTACTCTTCTCTTCAAGATTTGGCTGAAAAACAATCCAGTCAAAATTTGCTGTTTGAATATGCACCAGTAATTTCAATTCACAACTTTGAAATATTTTTTGACTCTTCCCCCTTCTTCATTATCCTATATCAAATTAGTTGAGATTTTTATTGGATTATTTTTATCCATTCTATCGCCACAAAAAAACAAAAACAAAACTTTTGCATCCTTCCCCATCTCTCCACTCATTTGACAAGAACCCCACTCTCTCACCTGATCTGTTAAAATCATATCATAATTGGTCTCCCTGCTTCAAGTTTCTACCATCTCCAATCCATACTCCACACTGTCACTTCTTTGCTAGGAAATCATCAATGGCTTCCTATTGACTCTAAGATAATTTTTTTTAATCCTTGTTTTATCTGTTAAAAGGGCAATTAAACCTTTCACCATATGGTACCAACCTATATTTTTCAGACTGATTTTTTATCACTCCCTCTCACATGTTCTATCCAAAGAAACTTATTTGTTGTTTCTCATAAATGACATTTTGACTCCCTCTTCTGATTTTATATAAATTGACCCAGTACCTAGAATTATCTCCCTCCTTAGTATCCTGGATTTCCATCAAGGCCCAGCTCATGTATCATTGCCTATATAAGGCATTTCCTGATCTTCTCACCCCCAATTTTAGGTGCATTTTCTACCATCATGCTTCAGTTTACTTTTAATTTATTCTGTATGTATTTTATAATTTCTTGTGTATTCAGCTCATTTCCTCCTAATTGAATGTAACTTCTTCAAGGACAGAAACTTTACCAATTTTTTGTCTTTGTTTCCCAAAAATCTCGAAAAATACCTTTTACAAAATAGCTGTTTGATAAATGTTTATTGAATAACATGAATGAATGAACAATCTTCCTGTAGACCTCTTTGTCCAGATTCATTTTGGGAATTTCTCATAAATTGTTTCATATGGAAGGTGAATTAGAGATAATTTAGCCTAATACTCTTATTTATAGATGAAGAAACAGTGATCAAAAGTAGTCATGTGATTTAGCCATTGTCACAAAATTGTAGAGATGAACTTCCAACCTATGTCTTATCCATATTTGGAGCTCTCCATTATAAGTGCTGAATTGCAGAATTGGTTTCTCCTTGTCATCTAGCACATTTCAGTACTTAGGTTTTATATTACTTAGCAGTGTCTTAAATATATTAGACAACTTATATGAATTGTGGGATTAAAATAAAACTAGATATATGTATCTATATCTTTTATTTTGTTACCTTTGGCACCATAATATTGTGTATTATGGGGGGGGGGCGGGCAGCTAGGTGGTGCAGTGGATAAAGCACCAGCCCTGGATTTAGGAGGACCTGAGTTCAAATCTGACCTCAGACACTTGACACTTACTAGCTGTGTGACTCTGGGCAAGTTACTTAATCCTCATTGCCCCACCAAAAATAAAATATGTATTATGTATGTTTGTGCTATGCCTTATTCCTTAATTATCCTCTAAATTCCATGAAGGAGAAATAGTTACAATAGGAAGGAATAGGGATTGCTTCATTGAGCATATGACATTTGAATAGGGATTTAAAGGAAGGCAAATTATTCAATAGGTGATGAAGGAGAGATCAGGCATTCCAAGAATAGCAAATAGCATAAATAAAGACAAGGAGGCTGGGATATACTGGGAATGTCTAAGAGGCAAATATTAACCTAGTTTAGCTAGAACACAGAGTACATATCGAAGAACAATATGAAACAAAATTGAAAATGTAAAGCTGCAAATGCTTGTTGAATTAGATTGTAAACTGGCTTTAAAAGGTACTTGAATACTGGGGAGAAACAGACTTTATTCAATAGATAATAGAAAGCTATTAAAGATTTTAGAGTAGAGGAGTGGAGTGAGTCGATCAATACATAAAGACAATTATTATGGTAGTGGTATGAATAATGAATTGGAAGGCAAAGAAAGAGGATGGGTGAAGACCTTAAGAAGGCCATTTCAATAGTCCAGGTATGTAGTCATGTAAACTTGTCCTGGGGTGGTAATTATGGGAATTGAGAGAAGGGGATAGAGGCAAAGAAATGTTATGAAGATAAGAAATTAGAGAACTTGTGAAAGATGAGGACGCGGGAAGGAAAGAATCAAAAATAACACAAAGGTTTCAAATATGGGAGACTAGGTGACTCAGTCAGTTTCCACTGACAGAAATAGTGAAAGAAGAAAGAGAATATTTAGAGAGAAAATAATAAACTTGCTTTGAACATGTTGAGATGTATGTGCCAATGGCATATTCAGGGAGAGATCAAAGGATCATAATTTGAGACCTGGAAGGGACCTTGGAGGCCATCAAGTGAAATCCCTTCATTTTGTAAATGAAGAAGCAAAGGGAAAAAAGCGGTTGGATGATTTGCAGAGTCACACAGCCAGTAAGTATTTGCGGTGTGATTGAACCAAAATTTTCCTGTCTCCAACTCTCATGCCTTAGCCAACTACTCTGTTCTGCCTCTCAGTGAGGAGAAGGCCTGTCCTATAGGCAACTGGCAATGCATGTCTAAGGCTCAGAAGAGAGGTCAGGATTGTAATGCTATAGACTCATAGGATATTGGGGTTGGAATGAACCTCAACTAAGAGAAGAACCGAATTCCTCTCTAAAATGCCACTGACAAATGATCAGGAAAACACGACTTAATCATAGAGGAAAGGAGGAAATAAGTATTTATATAGCACCTACCCTTTCCCAGGTGCTTTTTACCAATATTATCTCATTTAATTCTCACAACTCTGCTGTTATTAATCCCATTTTACAGTTGAAGAAACTGACACAAACAAATGGTAAATGACTTGCCCCAGGGTTGCACAGTAAGTGTCTAAGGGTGGATTTGAACTCAGTTCTTCTGGACTCTGAGGCCCAACACTCTATCTACTGCATCACCAGCTCATAGAGAATCATATGGTAAGAACTAGAAGGCTGCCAAGTCCAGCTCAATTTATAGATGAGGAGTTGAGACCAAGAGAAATTAAATAGCTTTCCCAAGATCAAAGGACTATCTAAGGTGAGATTTGAACCTGGCTCTTTCTGTCTATAAGTCCATCATTCTATCTGCTAAGTCAAGGTGAGAATCCTGGTGAAGAGTAACACCAAACCTCCCAAGACAATCCATTCCACTTTTTTATAGGTCTCGTATTTTAAAAAAAAAGTAACCATCAAAATGTTTTCCTTTTATAGAGCTGAATCCTGCCTCCCTCACACTTTCAACAACCTTCCCCCACTTTATTTTTATACTTTTCTAGTGCACTCATTCTGACTTTTTTATTATATACTCTTAAGATATTAAATTGGAAAAGCCTTTAGTGATTAACTATTCTGACACCATTCTTTTACAGATGAGGAATCTGAGGACAAAAGAGGGTAAATGATTGACCCAAGGTCATGCAGATCAATTGGAGCACATTTAATTTTAATTTCTCATAACTGTCTAAAAGACATTCCCATGTAATAAGTTCTTATCTCTGACCCCTGTGTTAAAATTTAGGCTGCCGAAAACATTTCAAAGAAAAGCCAGAAGACAAGAATCAGTCAATTATGTCACTTATCTTCAAAATGCCCATGAGGAATAAGAAGGAGCAGGCTATGTATGGGACCACAGGATTCAGAAATGAAAGTGATTTTAAAGATTATTATTGTGCACATGGGGAAACTAAAGCCCAAGCCAAATGATTTTTCCCAGGGTCACATGGCTAATAAGTGATGAAGGAAGGATTTGAACTCAGATTTCCTGGTTAGGTCATGCCTTGGATGTGCACTTCAGTATTTTGAAAAGCATTTATTAAGCACCAGTTTATTTTGTAGTGTGACAGGACCAGAGTTCCCCTATTTCCCCACAACAGAGATGAGGTGTTTTTTTTTCCTAAAATGTAATAACGCCATCTCTGGGACCCGATTATTCCTTGCCTTCCTAGGCAACTTCTCAGTCATAAAATGGAAGGGCATAAAGTCTCACCCCTGTGGATTTGATGTGCCTCCTACTTGGTAGATTCCTGAAGGTCACTGGAGTAATAATACTTACCCCTGTTGACTAGACATGTTTCTATATGGAGACAAGAGGCACATCATTTACCCTCTTTTGTCCTCAGATTCCTCCTCTATAAAATACCCAGAGAAACTGTCATTGTATCCCTGTTGCATATCCTTACTGTGTTCCGGCAAAGTAAATCTCATTCTCTTGACTAGCCAATGACTTATGAATGCTTCATTTGACCCTATCAACTGGCATGAACTGAGAGGGCGCTGGCAGTAAACTGGCCCTTAACAGCAACAAACTAACTATAGGCAGCAGGAAACAAACACCAGATCAAAAACCAACAAAAAATGCCTGCTTCATAGGAACTTCACTTCTTCTTAGGGATTCAATGTGTAAATAAATAGTTCTGTTATAAGATAAAGATAGAAACAGTAGCGGCAAAGTACAGTGAGAAGATTAGCAAGGTTTGGAGTTGAGACCCCCAGTTCAAATTTCAGCTCTACTTCCCAGCAGGATGACTTTGTTATATGTCCCTTAACTTCTCTATGCCCAGGAGCTATACAGGATAAGCTTTCGGATCACTTCCAAGTCTACTGATATGGTGTTTCTTAGTGTCTTATTTTGGGAAGGACATTCCAAGGCTGTGGATAACTTAGAGGAAATAGTGGGAAGACTTGAGATCATGTTGGATATGGGGGTTTGGTTGAAGGAGCTAAGAATACTTGCCTTAGAGAGGAGAAGGTTCAGGGAGAAGCATAACAGTTGTCTTAAAATGTTTAAAATCGTTCTCCATGTGAAGGAACGATTCATCTGGTGCTGCCATTTCCCAAAGGACAGAATTCATAGCACTGGAAATTGATTCTTAGTAATTAGTGCTGGCGCCATTGAATTTGACTCCCTTGAGAGTTAGTCCACCTTCAAGTGGAGGCTGTATGACCTGGGTCAGTTGATTGACCTCATCTGTAAAATGGAGGCAATAATACCTATAGTACAGGAAAAGCCAAAATGGAACTTAGAGCCATCTGTTCCAACTCCCTCATTTTACACATGAGGAAACTAGCTTGCCCACTTATTAAATGCTTTGTCCATTTAATGACAGAAAGTGACAGGCAGAATTTTCACCCTGGCTTCGTGACTATAAATTTAGTGTTTTTTCCATGACACCACAAGGCTGTTGTGAAGTTTATAGGAGACGATGTTAACCACTTCCCAAACCTAAAAGCACTATATAGGTGCTATCTATCTGTTATTGCCATTATTGCTTTTAAAAACAAATTTTCAATGTCCACTGTATTTTGGTTTTCCCCCAAAGCTTTCTGAGTTGCAAAAAAAAAAAAGCTTACCTAACATACTGTAATATTTTCCAAGTGTGTCAAATACAAGAGTATAAGTGTTATACTTCACTTCTTACTAGAACTTTCTCTCTTTTTCTACTAAAATTAATATTTGATTTTCCAATTTGATCCTTCTGTTCCAACACCATTAATTTTGTAACAGAGAATATAACCAGTTTTAGTAGCCCAAATCCCCTTCTCTATTTTGTTTCCATTTTAGGTCAGCTGCCATGGTGGCCCACTATGGTACAGTCACATCTCTCTCTAATTAAAGTACACCTCATATCCTTAATATCTATATGAACAGTAAAAAAATATTTAAAGTTTGTCATCTAATCTCTTGCTATTCCATCTTTATTTGATAACTCCATTTTTAATTAGCTTTCTTTTATTCCCAGTGCAATCCGTCTTCTTTATGCCAGATTGTATCAAGTGATGTGGCACTATCTGAAGTCATTTGACAAACCTTCAACAACAAAGCACTCAATTTAAGCCAAAATAAGGTGACATACAGTAAAATATTTATTCTATTTTGGCTTCCTTTTCAATTACATATATTTAAAGAGGCCATCGAGCCTTTTCTTATGAGAAGCAATGAAGTATCATGGATAGAGACTCCAACAGTCCCAAATAATGAGCTGGGAAATCCACCTACTCAAGCAAGAGCAGGAGTTATTATGTGCCATTCAAAGGACACTAAACTAGGACTCAGAAAGACCTGGGTTTAAATTCTGCCTATGACATTACTTGTATGACCTTGATTTGTATAATGGACAGATCACTAAGATTTAAAGTCAGGGGAGCTGAGTTCAAATCTCAACTTTACCACTTGCTACCTGGGTCACACTGAGCAAGTCACTTAACCTCTCTGAGCCTCAATTCCCTCATCTGTTAAATGGAAATAATTATAACCTGTAGTACCCACCTTACAGTATTTCTGGGAGGCTCAAATTGGTTACTCTACATATAGTACTTTGCAGATTTCATAGTGCTATATAAACATTAGTTATCATTATTGGGGAATGTTGTTTCATGTTTTTCACTTTCCTTTCCAGGCAGCAATACTGACTCTCTTCTCCAACATGATTTACTCTACAATGCCTCAAAAACCTCTTCGACCTGAAAGTCCGCTACAGTCTTAGACTTCAAACTTCAGAAGTACCCTCTGTATCTGAAACCCCTCCTTCCGATTGTCTAGTTCTACCCATGTTTTGTCGTTGAGTCATTTCAGTTGTCTGACTCTGTGACTCTATTCAGAGTTTTCTTGGCAAAGATACTGGAGTGGTTTGCCATTCCCTCCTCCAGCTCATTTTACAAATGAGGAAATGAGGCAAACAGGGTTAAGTGACTTGCCCAGGGTCACTCAGCTAGTAAGTATTTAAGGCCAGATTTGAAAACATGAAGATGAATGTTTCTGATGCCAAGCTCAGTGCTTATTCACTGTACAAACTAGCTACCTGATTTCTCCTGTTCCCCCTATTACTTCCATTTTAAGAGGATCGCCACTCCACCCATGTCTTCTTACATCTCCAGACTATAATCCTGACTTTTCTCTGAGACTTTCTCTACAATGACCCAGATGCGTTCCCCCATGCATTCTAGCTTCCTTTTATATGATGTCTTCCTCCATTAGAATAAACTTCAGGGGACAAGAACTACCTTTATTTCTGCTTATACTATCAGCTCGTAGCACAGTTTCTGGCACACAGTCATCATTTAATAAATGTCTGTTGATTAATAATGGCAAATAGGTGGTGTGACACAGTGCATAGAATCCTGAACCAAAATTCATGAAGCTCTGGGTTCAGATCAGGCCTCAGTCACTTCCTAGTTGTATAACCCTGAATGAGTAAATTAATTTCTATCAGCCTCAGATTCTTCATCTGTCAAATCCAGATGATAATAGTACCCACTTCCAGGATCAAAGGAGATACTACTGTAAAATGTTTTGAAAATCTTAAAGCATTATATAAATGGTAGTTGTTGTCGCCATGTATATGACAGACCCTCAAAGTACAGCAACCTCATGTGTCTCATGTTCTTTCGTTTCTTTGTATTTGTCCAGTGGTATTTTTCCCTTAGATCCTGGGGTCAGAAAGAAGCAGGGGGAAGAAAGGTACATTTGAAATCTGAGTGTCCAGGTTTTCAATCCTGGCTCTATTAACACCTATATAAATAACCTTGGACCAGTCACTTCTCTTGTCTTGTACTCCTAGGATTATTGTGAGAATCAAATGAGATGATATTTGTAAAAAAGCAGGCATTATATTAATTTTAGCTGCTATTATTATTATTAACCTAATAGCCACTCAACCTCATTATGACCTACTAAAGTTGAGTCACTAAGAGCAAGCACAAGATAATGGCACCCAGGTTTGTTGTTTATACTCCAAGCTGGTAGGAAGACCTTCACACCCAAAGGAGGGTAAGTCTCAGATGTCTATGTGTCTGCTCTACATATTCTTCCAGCAAAGGATAAGTGGGTAGCCTGACCACAGGCTAAGAGAGGCTTTTGAAAATCTTCCATCATCCAAGAATTTGGGTGTCTGCAAACATAATTCAGCATGTACTGCTATTGCACATACTGCAAGGATACTCTCTTGGAGCCAGAAGTGAAGCTTGAGGCAGCATCTTGTGATGGGCTCCCCTCTGTGGAGCTGTACTTTATCACAGATATTAACCTATTATAAATTTATTATGTTGTCCTGTTAGAACTGAGCACCCAAACAATATGACAGTTTTCTCCCTAGCACTCCCACCACCGCCCAAGTCAGCTGCCTACTCCTAAAATATATACATGTATATATCATTACAGCTCTACCATATCCTCTCCCACATAACTTCTGATTGGGGATTCCAGTACATTTCTCATTTCTGAACTTTACTATTTACCATTACCTTAGTAAATATTTATTATTCTATAAACATCAAGAATCCCAAATTAGTTGACAGAGCACACAAAAGGTATTCTTGAGTATCTCAGGTATGACCAAGATAACTGGATAATCCTGGTGACCATAGTGGAATTCTGTCATAATATACCCATACTACATCTACTCTGTTACAGAAACTATGATTTCCACCAACAATCATTCACTAAGCTCACCCTGCATAAGTCCTGCTACTTACAACTGCCTGGAGACATCTAAGGTCATCACCACTTCAAAAGGTCTAGAAGACAAAGCCAAACTCTTACAAGAACTTTTTTATTTATAGAAAGAAGAACCTGAGATATCCTTTTATTCCCTTGACTTTTTCCTATTCTAAACTTTCAGGCTCAGAAGTTTCAGGATACAGAAACAAAGGAGGAAAATAAATGAGTATAAAGGACATAGTTGAGTCATCAAATCAATAAGCAATTATTAGGTACCTGTTGTGTGTCAGATGCTCAGATCTGGGGATACAAAGAAGAGCAAAAACAGTCCTTGACCTCAAAAAAGACCACCATCTGGAAACAATTTGCAAACAATGATGCAAAAACAAGACATACACAGAAAAAGTGAAGATGACCTCAGAAGGAAGGTACTAGAATTAAAGAGAATGAGAAAAGGCTTCTTAAAGAAGTTGGGATTTTAACTCTGATTTGAGGGAAACCAAAGAACCTATGAGACAGAAATGAGGTGGGAGAGAATTCCAAACATGTGGGGTGTGGTACAACCAAGGAAAATGAACAGACTCAGGAGAGTGAGTCTTTTTTGAGAATGAGTATGGAGGCTAATGCCACTAGATCCTAGAACACATGGAGGGCCATAAAATAGGATAATACCAGAAAGATAAGAAGGGACCAGGTAATGAAGTCAAACATGATTTTATATTTGATCCTGATAGTAATAGCCAACCAATGGAGTTTGTTAAATGGGGGAGGAATGACATGATCAGACTTGTGTCTGAACTTGACTCTGATAGCTGAGTGGAAGATGGACTAGAATGGGAATAGACTTGTAACTGGTGCAAACAACAGGAAAGGCATTTACTAATCATTGTTTTGAGGGAAATTCAGTTAAGCAATAAAGGGAGAGATCTTAGACTTCAAACTAAAAGATTCTGAGTTGTGTGAGACTCTGGGAAACTGGAAGGATTCTGCTGGGGAAGGTACCTCCTAGGGAGGAAAGAAAACCAGAAGGAACTTTCCTATTGTGCAATTATGGGAGAAAGAGAATTCCCTACTGGAACTAATTCAGTATACTTAAGTAATTTTTTTTTTGGTGGGGCAACAGGGGTTAAGTGACTTGTCCAGGGTCACACAGCTAATAAGTGTCAAGTGTCTGAGTCCAAATTTGAACTCAGCTCCTCCTGAATCCAGGGCCAGTGCTCTATCCACTGCTCCACCTAGCTGTCCCACTTAACTATTTTTTTTTTACTAACTTATTGTAAAGAGGCTAAAAAATTGAACTTGGCATGAGGAAGAACTGCATTTGAATTTTTCTTCAGATACTTACTAGGTATGTGTCTCTGAGCAAATGTACCCTGTCCATTTTTTTCCTCCTTTTTAAGATGGGGATAAAAATAATAGCCTCTCCTTCCCAGAATTGTCATGAAAATCAAATAAGAGAATGTGTAAGCAACTTTGCAAACCTTAAAGTTATTGAAATTATTGCTGTTTACTAAGCATGAAACTCAATTGTTCCTACCTGCTGAAGGAGTAGAAACACCGTATTGTATTCCTAAATTTGGGTCCCCAACAAATAGTTCTTCTTCTGTCATCCTTGTTAAAGACATTCTAAATAAAACAGTATTAAAGGTAGCCCAGGATTTAATCTGGTAATCAAAGATGTTTGATATCTCAGGTATGCTACATTAGTACTTACTCCAGGTCGGTGGGGGTGGAGGTGGGGAAGGAGAGGTGGCAGGCAATCCCTCTCCTTCCCTGGCTGCGTTTTATGTTGAAAGTGCTCTACAATTTTAAGTCAGCCACTAAATCACCTGTCAAGTTAGTTTCAAAAACGAACTTGGTTGGTATGTGTTGCATAAGGGACACATCAGGCAGGCAAGGCAATCTCAGACTCCTCGTTATTTTTACTCCCCATCAGCCTGCTGGAGGATTAGCCTATCTCCCATTAACACATGCGTTGCACATCAAACCACAACAGACTTCTCCTTTTGCATAAATTGCTTTCTCTTATGGCACATCCCAGATCCACAGCAGCTCATTCTGTTCCATATTCCAGTGATTAAAGCTGAGGAATCAGAGTGGTGCTCTTCCAGTTTGGTTAATGTCAAGAGTGCCTGGGGCTGGTGTTCAGTCCCTGTAATATCAGATTTGCCAGAAGCAACTGTAAGTATTCAGGAACTCCAAGGCATCTTCCAGAAGTCTGGGGACCTCAGACCCAGAACAGTTTCTGAGCAGTAAACTGTACATCTCTCCTACTCATTTCTGCCAGTAATTATGTAAACGCTAAATGGTCTTCATCAAAGATTATTCATCTCTGCTAAAAGGCTTTTATCAGAATTATGTCTTCAGAGCGATCATAGGAAAATCAAGTTTATGGGACGACTTAACTCTCCTCCTGATTTAACTGCCTGGCTATAGGGGCAGGTTCTCAAGACCTCCTCTTCTTTAACAGGCTTTTTGTCTTCAGCAGACAGCTTTGGTTTTTTCCCCCAAGCAAGACTTGGTATCCAAATTCCTGCTAAACATCAAGTTTGCTTTCAGTTCAATTGACTTGCATATTGTGAAGACATAATTTTTTTCCATTTAAATAATCAGCCCAGCCAGCAAGACACCTTCAAATAAATAACCTGAGGTAGAGGCAGCCTGCCATGACTGTAAGGGCTGATCCCTCCAGCCTGAGGAATAGCAGGGAAACTTCATCAATAGCAACAGAAAGGAAAATGCCTAATTAGGAAACATTACACAAAGGATGGATGAAACAGGGCTGGAAACAAATACACTTGGAGTAATTCGGGGGTTTCTAGCTAAGCTTCTCACTTTGATCAAGATCATTTTTTGATTTGATCACATTTTGATCAATCTATGGAAAGATTCAGAAAAATCTCCAAGGTACCAGATGGGAGGAAAAATGATGCTCTAGAAAGACTCAAGAGATGGGCTTTTTTGTCAGTCCTTTAGGATAAAATTTCAGGAAGGAACACAACAAGGCTTTTAGATATGTGGTTGCTTGATCTCCTTTCGCTACTTTTCAATCTTGACTTTTTAGCTAATCAATTGAAAAATATGATAACATGGAAATCAACCAGCTCATCAGCATGCTCAGTAGAAATTTAATTAACTCAATGAACATTTATTAGGCACTTAATATCTGTCAGAAATAGTACCAGGTGCTATAAAGTGCAAAAACAAAATGAAAAACAGTCCCTGATTTCAAGGTGCTCGCATTTTACTGTGGGGATACAACATGCAAAGCAACTAAGTATATATATATAATCATTTGAAGAGGAAAAAAGAGAACAACCAGGGGAATCAGAAAAGATTTCCCTTAATAAGAAGTCTGGTGCCTGCGCAGTAATGGAGTCTGGGGATTCTACATGGCATAGGTAAGGAGGAAGCACATTCCAGGTATTGAAGACAAGATTACTGGAGGTAGGAAGTAGGAAATAGACACCATGTTTGAGAAATAGCAGTAGCCACCATTTAACTGGAATATAGGATTCCTGAGCTGGTATTAGTGCAATAAGCCACGACATATAGACTGAAGCAAGAATAATAAGGTCATTAAATGTTTAGTTGAAAAGTATTTTATTTTCCTGTAGCAAGTACGAATCCGCTGAAATTTCTGGAGCAGGGGAGTGATAGAGTTAATGTGCTTTAGGAATATTATTTTGGCAGCCAATTACCTCACTCTTATTTCTCTTTAACTCAAAAGTTTTACTAAATATCTTTTACATGCCTTCCTCCTCTACTTACACTTCCCTACAGGGAAGCTAGGTGTCACAGAGGATAGAGCACTGGCCCTGGAGTCAGGAGGATATGAGTTCAAATCTGGTCTCAGACACTTGACACTTACTAGCATTGTGATACTGAACAAGTCACTTACCCCAATTGCCTCAAACATCTGGGGCCATCTCCAGTCATCCTGATGTATATCTTGCCACTGAACCAAGATGGTTCTGGAGGAGAGAGTGAGGCTGGTGACTTTGCACAGCCCTTCCTCACTTAAATCCAATTCACTGCAAGTCATGACATCCCCTCCCTGACTTCATGAACATCTTGGAAAATGAAGGGCAAACAACAACAACAACAACAAACTTTCCCTACTTTGAGGTATTGCTGCTAAGGACCAGAAGCAATACTATCTTGTCTACTGTTTTTCCTGTTTTCTCTCAATTTCCCAAATCAGTCATTAGCAATGTATAGGTCACATTATACGGGAATACATACAAAATCACATTTGTCATACACCTAAAGTAGAATAGAATGGGTTGGGGGTAAGGTAGTCGTAATCTAATCCACATGGGTCAGCCTTAAGGTTCCTTTAAGGCACCCACCACTTTTTTTGAACCAGCAGGATACTGATGATATATAAATAAAGCTGTGGGAATTTCACCTAGTAATTCTCAGAACTAGTTGAGTAGTTGCACTTCTAATGAGCAGTAGCTAAAAAAGCATATTGCCAGAGGGCAGAAGAGAAGAAAGGATGAGGATCCTCCACTAAAAATCAAGATCAAGGGAGCCTTTGCCCTTCTGTTCTTCTGTACCTTTTATAATTAGTCTCTGAATTACTAAGAATTGGCTGAACAGACCCAGCAAATCCTTCTCCTACAGGCCAGGATTTGTGTTGAGAGGTGATTGTGGATCAAAGCTTAAATTCACTTTATAGATTGGGAATTTATTTTTCAAGGATCTACAAGCCCCAGAAACATATAGAAAAACTCTGCATACCCTGCCCCCATTTATGTGCCCCATTTATGGCTCTTTGGGCAGCTGTGAATTTTAGTCTAGTATTTATATGTGTGCTTAATCACTTTGTTGAATAAGAATGTAGAGTGACTTTAAGAGGCCATCTCATCAACTCATGAATGCTAAAGGTAAACCATCTAGTCTAATCCAATGTATGAGTGGGGAAACTGAAGACCTGGAAAATTTAGTGATTTGCCAAAGATCATATACCCAAGGTAATAAAAAGCATCCTGCTTCTGGTTTAAACCCCTTCTTTTAGGTAAGTAAGTCATTGTTATCCCTGATTTACAGATGATATAACTTATGGGAAGGGACTTGCCTAAATTAATATGCCTACTCTAAAGATTATCTATTTGGATATTTGCAGTCTTAATTAAAGATTAAATTCAAATTTTAGTATATATTCTGTGAAAATATACCAACATGTTACCATGGATAGATTGATGAAGCTGATGTTAGGAAGACCTAGGTTCATATCCAGACTCTGATATTTACTAGCTTATATAGTCACTTCCCAAAATCTTAGCAATGCCTATCCACTAAGTCATAGATACATTACCATCAGCAATGGTAGAGGAAATACCCAAATCAACTACAGATCCTTGACATTTTTGTCATAAATACAATGCAAAAGGGCAGCTAAGTGGCACAGTGGATAAAGCACTGGCCCTGGATTCAGGAGAACCTGAGTTCAAATCCAGCTTCAGACTCTTGACACTTACTAGGTGTGTGACCCTGGGCAAGTCACTTAACCTCACTGCCCCGCAAAAAATACACTGCAAAGAATAACATGAAAGCTGAATTTTCCTTTTAAATGGACTAATAATTATAATAATAATAATAATAGCAGCTAAAATGTATAAAGTACTTAAAGGTTTACAAAGTGCTTTAAAAATATCATGTCATTTTATCCTGATAACAACCATGGAAGATAGGCGTTATTAATATCCCCATTTTATAGATGAAGAAGCTGAGATAGAGAAGACAAGCAATTTTTCCAGGGTCATACATTTAGTAAGGTCTTCCAGACTTCTAGACTCTATCCCTTATGTAGTTACTTACAAAATAAGCATAAATTCAGGAATTCGATTCAACAAACATTTATTTGGTATTTACTATTTCCAAAGCACAGTACTAGGAACTGAAGATACAAAGACAAAAATTAAACTGTCCTTGCCTTATATTCTACTGGGAAGAAATAGCATCTACCCAAAATAAGTGATTATTGAATGTAAATAACAGTCTAACCATTGGAATTTTATTGCAAGACCCCTGAATGGTCAGTAAAAGCTATCAGTAAGAACATGACTACCTCCAACAAAGAGTTCTGAGACTAAATACAACAATGGGAAGTCAAATCCAGTAGAGATCACCACAGCAGGGATAGGTTAAAGAAAATATTCTTTCTTTCCAAAAACAAATCTATTTCTCCATCAGAGGAAGTTGCTTCATTGTTTGATCTGCATATAACTCAAAATCATTTGGGGCATTGCTATTTCTTGTTGGGGAAAACTGACTGTAGATGGCTCTCGTGAAGGAATCATGTGGTACTTTTCCCTCAACACTAAACATGGGGTTAGAAAAGCTGAGCTTCTTAATGACTGATTTCCCACAATCAAAATCCTGAACATTCTGAGCTCAATTTAGCATCATGGCCTCATATGTCATAGTTCAGTTGTTCAGCTGGTAGGAACATTAACTCGTTTTCATATAATGCCAAATTAACTTCTATAAATTTAAACACTCTTAGACTCTTAGAAATAAGATGTTGTTAGCATTTTTACTGCTGCCAAGCATTGTGTAGATGGTTTGAAAAGCATAAAATACTCTTTCTTCCCTTCTATGGCGATCAAGTCCAAATATACACTAAGATATCACTTGATAATACCTCCATTGCATTATTTCCTTAGAAAATAACAACAGAAAGAATGGCCCAGGCTCATGACTGCATGTGTAAGCCTGGGATGTGAAACCCTGTGAAGTGATAGGAAGTAGAAATTATAGTTATTCCAAGCTAATAATACTGCAATTCTTAATCATGGCCATGGGTGGGAGCACAGAGTGCAAGCTCACTTTGTCTCATGTTCCCTTCCCTTTTAGCATCTGAACCACATTATCATTTGACCTGTGGCCTCAATCTTTTCTTTGGATCCAGAAAATGCAGGACCTGTTGCCTAATACAAATCTGATCAGAGTGACTAAGGTCATTCTAAAAACTTTCTGATGTTAAATAGTTTCTGAGAAATTACTCTTTTCCAAGGAACCACAATACAAAAGTAAACAAAATAAAGGAATTATTGATCATTTTTTCTTGTCACTTATTAGGTATAAAGCAATACTTTATCCAATAGCATTTCCTTTCTATTGTAAATATAGACCAGTGAGTCTTTTAACTGTCTGCTGGTGATTGACTCAAATCCAAGTTAAATTACACAGCCATTTCTATATCTATCATGGATTCCTTAGACTCTTGCATTCTGAGAAGCTCATAACTTCAATCATATCATATATCCAAACAGGAAAGGGATTGCCCCCATAGTTTTCATAAATGGCTTTTTTTTTAAGATCAGGACACTTTATTCCTGGTGCAATTGATCTATGGAAACAATCGGTGTGTCCAATTACATCACTCATTTGCTAATTCATTACTTGGTAGTGGTGATAGAGACATTATAGCATAATGGAAAGAGTGCATCAGCAAGACATGGGTCCAAATACTTCTGATACAAACCATAACTATTGACAAGCTACCTCACATTTCTGAGCCTTACTTTTTTTTTCATATATACAAATAATTCCCAAAGAACCCACCTTGTCTGGTTATTGTGAAACCAAACATGATCATATTTAGGAAGTGCTTACATTGTAAACTTCAAAGCATTACATAAATGGTCACTATCTTTGGAGTAGAGCAGCTATTTCACTGCTATTTGAACCAGAAATCAATATCTGAGTTTTAATCTTCATTCTACCATCCTCTATTGGCCTAAGTAACTGTCATATACAGAACCTTTTGACCCTAACAGAACAGGAGAATGCTCCTTATTACACTATTTTCATACTTGTAGAGAAAAGGTTGCCTAAATTGGAGGCAGAATGCAACAACATTGTATGAGAAATAGCTTTCCTTGCCAATCATATATTTATCTTTGCAATGCCCCTTTGCTCTATCCAAGTAAAACCTTATGAATAGCAGAATATTAATATTCCCATAACGAAAATAAATGAATTTTTAAGAGACAGAACATTGGTAAGAGAGAGAAATCAATGTGCTGCTTGGAAACAGGAACTAAGCAATGAGAAACTAAGCTAGAGATAGAATGAGAAAGAATAGTAAATAGAAAGATTTATGATTAAAAAGTAGGAAGAGGGACAGTAGCATACAGTGTTTATAATAATCTCATTGCTAATAGAGAGAGAGGTCAAAGCTCTGGCCATCAGATTCATTCCTCTCTCCCACCATAAGCAAACTAGAATTTGGGGGCAGTTGCAAACTAGGTGAGTTTATTTGGATTTCAAGGCTTTAATCATTAAGGTGCCTACTGTTTGTCTGCACCTAGATAAATTCATCCTGACCCATTTAGATGTCTAAAGAGTCAGATGTCAAAATAACCAGGAGGTGAAGGCCATGGGTGTTAAAAATAGGGTCTCCTTCGGTCTATTTGATCTGATTTCTCATCCCTCATGTCATAAGCCAAGGATTGGTCAAGTGAAGTCCTAGCTCTACAAGCACAGGCATGGAGTCTACCAAAAATGGCAGGAAGTGGGGTGTTCCCAAGGCACAGGAAGCCTGCTGCAAGAGAAGCTAGGACTAAAAAGGAGGCAGTCAATAGGAACTGACCTACCAAAACCTGCCGAAACTGTTTTGACAATCTTCATCTTTCCTCACCATGGTATTTAATATCGAACAGCTATAATAGTCATAATAGTTCTTTCAGCTTCCAAAATTATTCTGTGTATTTATTTCATTTGATAATCAAAACCTTGTAATGTAAGGGGTCCAAACATGATCTATTTTATAGATAAGAAAATTAAGCTTCAGAGAAGCTGTGACTTGCCCAAAATCACATAGCTAATAAGTGGAAGATGCAGGATTCAAACCCATGTCTTATAATTTCATATTCAATCTTTTTTTTTTTGCATTCTGCCTAGGGGGATATAGCTATGTCCCTTTAGCTCCTTCAAACAATCAGCAAGCACTGAATAAACAATCTACTTTGTGCCAGGTATGGTGCTAGAGGCTAGAGTTACAGATTCAAAATTGAGATGGGAGGGACAGCTAGGTGGCACAGTGGATAGAGCACTGGCCCTGGATTAAGGAGGACCTAAGTTCAAATCCAGTCTCATACACTTGACACTTACTAGCTGTGTGACCCTGGGCAAGTCACTTAACCCCAATGGCCTCACCAAAAAAAAAAAAAAATGAGATGGGTCCTGTCCTCAAGGAATGTAGGCATTTCTAGCAGAGATAAATTCATGGAGTTTATAATCCATTAGGAGATATAACATATATTCTAGAATGTAGTGTGATATAAGTGCTAAGAGAGTTCTGTGAGGTGGCAGAGATGATAATCACTGACGGGGCTCAAGGTAGCCTTTTGAGAAGAAGTAGCATCTGAGCTCAACTCAGTTAAGATTTAAGTGGTCAGCAGGACCCTGAGGTATGAAAGCATTCCAGACACATGGTACAGTGGGAATAGAGGGCTCCCCACCCTCAGCCCCCAAAATGTATAACCTATGCAGACTAGAGAGTGTCATTCCACTCAGTGAGAGTAGAAGGGAAGAATGTGAAAACAAGATAGGAAAAGCAGGATAGCACCAGGTTGCAGAGGGTTTGAGTGACAGACTGAGTCATTGTAACTTGATTCAGTGGATACCGGGGAGCCGCAAATATGATTAATCTGGAAGTGCTGTGAAGGCTATATTGGAGTGAAGAGAAAGGAAATCAAGGAGAGCAGTTAAGCTATTGCAGTGGTATGAGTAGATGGTAACTGGAGCCTGAGGATAGAGATGGGAAGAGGACACAGGCGAGAGTTCCTGTGACAAAAGACACAGCAAGATTTGTAACTGATTGAAGTTTCATGTCCTCTTGATAGAAATAATCAAATTAGGGCAGCTAGGTGGGGCAGTAGATAAAGCATTGGCCCTGGAGTCTGGAGTACCTGAGTTCAAATCCGGCCTCAGACAATTGACACTTACTAGCTGTGTGACCCTGGGCAAGTCACTAAACCCACATTGCCCCGCCCCCAAAAAAATCAAATTAGAAAAAGGAGGTTTTAGGGGAGAAATAAGAAACTTAGGTTTTCCTCTGTCTCAATGCCATTCATGTCAAGATGACAAGTACTTAGAGTTCTAGTCTAGGACAGAACAGGAGCTGTGCTAGGAGGGCAAATGAGGAAAAGATGAGGAGGGGGTTCAGGGTAAACTCCCTATACGGAAATAGCTGAGGAAGTAGGCGACTTGGTCTGGAATTCCCTACCTGCAGATTTTGACAGCCTTTCAACTTAGCGACTGAGACAGTGACCAACCACCCGATGTTTTGTTGTTGCTATACTTTAAAATTTTAGATAATTGATGTATCCAGGAAGTGCTGCTGTGCTTCTTGCATGGGCAATACCAAGTAGCCACTTGGGGGTATCTACTTGGCATGCCTTCCATGAGCCCAAACACCGTTTAACATGTTGTACATGAATCCATGGAGGTGAAGAATGATATAGGATTTGGAAAAGGTTTTAAAGATCATTGAGTCCTTCCCCCCCCCCCATTTTGCAAATGAAGAAACTGAAGCCTAGAAAAGCTATGTCACTTGCCCAAGGTCCCCTGGTGAGCACCCGGTAAAACAAGCTCCAAGGGGGGGAGGGTCCTTCCTCATAATGAAGCTCTTTTTGTTGCCTGATTTTAAGATCTATTATTTTGTTTTATGGGTTATTCTAAGGGAAAAATTAAAGAGAAAGGATCAGTTAAGGGAATGGAAGGTAATTTATTTAGGCTCATTTCTTTTTGCCTAGTTTGGAATAATAACCTTCCCGATTCACTCGATTCTTTTTCCAAATGATCCTTCACATGGCTTCCCAAGTGATCTTCCTAATTCCAGTCATGTCATTCTTCCATTGAAAAATCTTCCAGAGCTCCCTATGGTTTAAGGAATAAAATTTAAGCTACTGAGCCTGGCATGTCAGCAGCCTCTCCACTCTTCCTTCAGGCCTACCCTTCTAGCCTTGTTTCATATTACCCCTGTTCTTATATCCTTAGATACTAGATAAAGTGTTCTATGCCCTCCAACTTCAGCCTGACCTCCCCTACCTCCATGTATTTGGTCATACTATTTTCCATTCCCATTATGGTCTTCTCTCCTTCCCTCACCTCAGCCTGTGAAAGTCCCTCTATGCTTTTGAGGCACTTGCTTAGATACGATTTCTTCAGTGAAGTTGTTCTCAATCCCTCCTGCCCAACGGAAAGTTATTTCTTCCCTGTCATATCCCTCCCAACATTTAACCCGTACCTGTCCTTTTCACTTTTTTTTTTTTAAGTGAGGCAATTGGGGTTAAGTGACTTGCCCAGGGTCACACAGCTAGTAAGTGTTAAGTGTCTGAGGCCGGATTTGAACTCAGGTACTCCTGACTCCAGGGCCGGTGCTCTATCCACTGCACCACCTAGCTGCCCCCTTTTCACTTTTCACATTTTCCCTTCTCCCACAGGTGTTTGTGTATACCAGCTTCCTCTCTTTCATGAAATGACTCAAACCTTGCCTCAGGCTGAAACCACAAAGGCCCTATTTTGATGCTATGCCCATCTCTCCTTCTATCTTCCCCAAATGATTGCTCTGTTGCCTATTCTCAAAAAATTGTTGTAAGGTGAATACCATAGCATGTTCTGCTAAGGGTAAACTATCTTCCCTGAGGGTTGACCTTTTGGGGATAATTTTTGTTGTTATTCAGTTTTTTCAGTCCTGTCTGACTCTTCATGACCCCATTTGGACTTTTCTTGGCAAACATACTGCAGTGGTTTGCCATTTCCTGCTCCAGCTCATTTTACAAATGAGAAAGCTGAGGCAAACAGGATTAAGTGACTTGCCCAGGGTCACACAGCTAGTAACTGAGATAAATATGAAAGAAATCCAAGACCTGAATAGAAGGTTAGGGAGAAATTATATGAAAGTCCTTTCAAAATTATTAAATAGGATATTCCTATTTTCATCATTGCATTCAACATGTATAGGAATTTAGATAAATTCTAGGGCATATAAAGAACTCATTAATAAATATAGAAAGGGGCAGCTAGATGGTGCAATGGATAAAGCACCAGCCCTGGATTCAGGGGGAGTTCAAATTTGACCTCAGACCCTAGATACTTACTAGCTGTGTGACCCTGGGCAAGTCACTTAACCCCAATCGCCTCACCAAAAAACAAAAACAAAACAAACAAACAAAAATATATAGAAAGGCAAAAGTATAAAAGACATTCTTTAGGCATGGAATAGCAATAAAAAATTAAATCAAAAAGGGAAACAAGAACAAGGGTCACACGCTGAAATGGAGAATAGGCTTTTTTCCCCTAAATAATGTTTAGGCCAAAGGATAAAGCTTAGAAAAAATACTGATATTAAACAAGATCAGAGATTCGTGAAAACATACCAAAACATGTAGAATGCAACTAAAGCAGTCCTGGGAGGAAGCTATGTTCATGAATACTTATATAAACAAAAGGCAGAAAGTATAGAATGGAACATATACCTTTACCAAAAAGAGAGAGAGAGAGAGAGAGAGAGAGAGAGAGAGAGAGAGAGAGAGAGAGAGAGAGAAGAGAAAAAGAAATTAATTAATAATCTCAAAATAAAAACAAGTCAAATTTTGAAAATAAAAGTAAATATATATTTTTATATGACTGTACATACCTACATTTTTCAGACTGGGATTTGTTATGATATTTAAATACATATTATTTGAATGTTTTTCTTAATTCTTTGGTTATATAACTGAAGAGACTAGGAGCAAGAAGAGTCAATTTCATAAATTCATTCCCTTCTAGCAGATAAGACACTTAAACTCATAGAGCTAGAGCCAGAAAGTTCCTCAAAAGCTATCTAGTCCAAGCCCTTCTTTGGCAGAAGAAAAAAGTGAGGTCTAGAGATATCTGAAGAAAAAAGAGGTAACATCAGCATTAATATTTGTAGCTATGACCTCTCTTTCCCTGCACCACATTGTCTTCTGGAGAACTAAGGCAACTTATACTGGACCTGACACTGCTCACGCCTAATATATGTTAAATAAAGGAGGAAAAAGGCAACAAGATAAAATGGTACAGTCAACATCTTGAAGTTGCAGCTATCAATATATGGTCCAGAAACCCCTGGAGATCCCTGAGAATCCTTTTGGGAGCACACAGGGTCAAAACTAGCTTCATAAGGATATTAACATGTTATAATTTCTAATATGGTAAATATTAATAGATATAATGAATATCAACAAAAGCTCTTTGGGGTCCCTGATAATTGTTAAAAAACATAAAGGGGTCCTTAAATCAAAATGTTTGCAAACTCTTAGCAAATGTTATGTTCAATTTAGAGTGAGAAAGATGTAGTTTGAAATCATGCTTTGGTCACTTACCAAAAATTACTTAACCTCACAAAGCCTCAGTTTCTTCAACTGTAAAATAGGATTAATAATATCTGTAATTTTTTTTTTTTGCAGGGCAATGAGGGTTAAGAGACTTGCCCAGGGTCACATAGCTAGTTGTGTCAAGTGTCTGAGGCCAGATTTGAACTCAGGTCCTACTGAATCCAGGGCTGGTATTTTGTCCACTGCACCACCTAGCTGGTCCCAGTATCTGTAATTCTTTAGATGATTGTTTAAAAGGCTAGATAACAGGATGACATTTGTAATAAAAACTGATTTTCAAAATTTATAGTTGGGGCTCAGAGTGCAGAAATGACCAACATGAAGGAGCAGTATGATATGGTAGAAAGAGTGCAGGGGCAGCTAGATGGCGCAGTTGATAGAGCACCGGCCCTGGAGTCAGGAGTACCTGAGTTCAAATCCGGCCTCAGACACTTAATACACACTTACTAGCTGTGTGACCCTGGGCAAGTCACTTAACCCCAATTGCCTCACTAAAAAAAAAAAAAAAGTGCACCATCTGGAATGGGGAAAGACCCAAGCACTACCTCTGAATATGGGATCAATGGCAAGTCACTTAGTCTCTCAAAGCTTCAATTACCTTATCAGTGGGGGAAGCTAGGTTGCATAGTGCATAGAGCACCAGGCCTGAAGTCAGGGAAACTCCTCTTTCTGACTTCAAATCTGGCCCAGACACTTAGCTCTGCCTCAAATTGATTGTGTGCTGTAGAAGAAAGAGCACTGAATAAAGAGACAGGGGTTATGACGTCTGTTCCCACTTCTACCGAAGCCACACTGAATCATTCTGATCATGTTACCTCATCCTGAAAATGAGCATGATAATACCTTATAGTGTTGTTGTATCTAATGAGCTAATACAGAGTGGGCCAAAAGTCACCATGTTTTAATAACTTTTTGAAAAATATTTTCTTTATTCTTTATCATTTATAAGATTTAATTTTTCACACATAATGTAAATTCATTTCCTATGTACACTGTATATACTATGGTACTGTTAATTGAAAACAAAACATAAAGGAGTTATTAAATATTGAAACCCCTTCATGACTTTTGGCCCAACATGTAAATTATTTTACCAAGCTTAAGGCAATAAATCAATCTATGTTGTTCTTACTTGAGGTCATGAAACTCAGAGGCAGCAGATCCAGAAGTCAGTCTCACATCTTCTATCTCACTAAGTGAAATAAAATGAAATGGCTAAGTTTCACCTGTACAGTTGCAATTTCATCCATCCAGTTTCACCCCTCCAGTTTCAGTTTTACCCATAAGCTGTCAGTTTCACCTGTCCAGTTTCAGTTTCACTGTTCTGGTTACAGTTTCACCCCTTAGTTGTCACTTTCACCTGTACAGTTTCAGCTTCACCCCCTCAGGTGTCAGTTTCACCTGTCCAGTTTCAGTTTCACTAATCTAGTTTCAGTTTCACCTGTCCAGCTTCAGTTTCACCTCTCAGATGTCAGTTTCACCTGTCCAGTTTCAGTTTCACCTGTCCAGTTTCAGTTTCACTAATCTAGTTTCAGTTTCATCCCTCAAGTATCAGTTTCACCTGTCCAGTTTCAGTTTCACTGCTCTAGTTTCAGTTTCACCCCTCAGATGTCAGTTTCACCTGTCCAGCTTCAGTTTCACCTCTCAGATGTCAGTTTCACCTGTCCAGTTTCAGTTTCACCCCTCAGATGTCAGCTTCACCTGTCCAGTTTCAGTTTTACCCCCTCAGATGTCAGTTTCACCTGTCCAGTTTCAGTTTCACCCCTCAGGTGTCAGTTTCACTGCTCTAGTTTCAGTTTCACTCCTTAGGTGTCAGTTTCACCTATCCAGTTTCAGTTTCATCCCTCCACTTTCAGTTTTACCCCCCCCAGGTGTCAGTTTCACCTGTCCAGTTTCAGTTTCACTGCTCTAGTTTCAGTTTCATCCCTCCACTTTCAGTTTTACTCCTCAGGTGTTAGTTTTACCTGTCAAATTTCACCCCTCAAATTTCAGTTTCAACCCTCCAGTTTCCATTTCACCTGTCAACTTTCACCCCTCCAATCTTAGTTTCACTTGTCCAGTTTCAGTTTCACCCATCTAGTTTCACCTGTCCAGTTTTAGTATACTAACCTGATCACAAGTCAATTTACATTTGAAGAAGAGGTGGTAAGTAGGAGGTAGAGAGATTATCAGAATATGTAGAATGCTAAAGACATAGTTAATTATAGATATATATCAAAATGGTATTTGGTAATTGCTCACTGTAGGAGATATTGGGTTCACTATTCCTGGGCCTTGAGATTTTATGTAGGTTCATGTTTTAAAGCATTAGTACCAGTAGTCCTCTCACTCTTGTAATGGAGAAAATGGGGTATGGGGTTGAGGTAGGGGTTGGGGTTCTTAGGAATTCCTCTTTAAAGAATTACACCCTCTTGCACACAAAAGCAGTTAAAATAAGATGGTAGCTTATTTAGGGGCAAGGGAAGGGAAGGGTGGGGGAAGGGAAACCATGAAAGAAATCCTTGGACTTCTCATGGGGAAATAGACACAAAGCACAGCACGTAGCTCAGAGGTACCAATCTCCTCGAGCAGGAGACTGGCAGGTACTTTTATAGAGGACCGATGGGGGTGGACCATCTGCCTGTGGAAAGTTCCTTTAGTGAGGGAGGACCATCCCTCACTGGCAGTGACTGGAGGAATTGGGTGAGGGGTGGCTACAGATCTCTCTTCAGGGCACAAAGGCTGCAGCCACACCCAAATTTATCTCCCTATGGGTAAGGGAGATGAGAAGGAAGGGTGGGAATCCAAAGCTAGCTCAGTCTAATTTGGTTCTGCTTATCTCTCTAGGCCTATCTGTCCTCTGGTTTAGCCTCTCAAGGACAAGATTCCTCAGTGTGCCCCAGAGAACTTCTGGGGTACTTTGTACCCCATGACATTCTGACTCAACCCTGGCCTCAGTTTGAAACCAAAAATGCTCTATTTTATGGTATGTCCATCTCTCCTTCTAACTTCCCAACTATTGTGACTTGAAAACAAAAAACAAAAAAAGGGGTTATTAAATATTAAAACCTGTTTGTGACTTTTGGCCTACCCTGTACATGTAAATCACTTTACCAACCTTAATATGATACATCAATCTCAATCTATGTTGTTCTTGCCTGTGGTCATGAAACCAAGAAGCAGCAGAGCCAGAAGTCGGTCTCACATCTTCTGTCACACCAAGTGAAATAATGTTGAGCCCATCTGCAGTTTGAGGGGCAGCTAAACTAACTCCATTACCATATCTAGTACACACCATCTCCAGGAGAGGCTTTTAACTCTGGAGTTAAGCAAAGTGTTATGCAGATGGTGAAAACGCAAAAACGGAACCTCCAAGATTCCAAAGGAATAAGGAAATTGAGTTAATTCCCTTTTCCTATTTATATGGAATTACTTTCTCCAAAGTAATAGAAGTTAGTAATGTTGAATGTATCCAAATAAACCTATATATCATTTCTCAATTGCAGCAAATAATAGCTCAATAGAAGAGAATTAATTAGAGAAAGAGGGAGACAGAAAAAGAGAAGAGAGTTAGAAAGAGAAAAGTTGAAAGGTCAATATTCAAGTTTTGTGGAGATAGTTTCTTTGCAAGGTTGCTAATTATCCACTTTTCATTTCACTTCCACTTAGTACAATCCAATCAAACACCAAGCAGGTTCATCTTTTTGGAACTTCCCTCTTTTCTGATGCCAACGTTTTCCTTAGTGAAAACCTAATCTTAATACTGAAGTTTCCATTGACACTACTCTAGGAGATGCTACCCTTGCTATTATTGTCAAGGATACCACCATCTTCCCAGGTACCCAGGCTTGCAGCTTAGGTATCATCCTCAATTTCTAACTTTTCCTCACCTCCCACATTCAATCTGTTGCCAACTCCTATCATTTCTATTGTCGTGACATCTCTTGCATACCTCTTTCTTCAAACACTGCCATATCCTCATGTAACTATAACCAATAGTCTTGATGGTTTATTTCCTTGCTTCTAGTCTACCTCTACCCTAAGTCCATCCTTGACTCAATTATCAAAGTGATCTTCCTTAAATGCAATTCTGACCATGTAGCACACCTCTATCCCTCTTCAATATACTCCAGAGGCTCCCTATTACCTCCAGGATCAAATATAAAATCCTCTCTTTAGATTTTAAAGCCCTTCATACCCTGGCCCCTTCCCACCTATTAGATCTTATCCCTCTCCCTGTGTTCTTTATCCACAAACACCAAGTTCCTTGCACTCTCTCCCACAACACATTCCACATTCCAACTGTGCATTTTTACTGGCTGTCCCCATTCCTGAAATGCCCTACCTTCTACCTTCCTCCTTCTAACTACCAGGGTTTTAGTTTAAGTCTCAGCTAAAATCTCACCTTCTGCAGGAAGCCTTTCCCAGCCCCACCCCCTTAATGAAAAGGACTTCTCATTTAATGATCCTTCATTCACCTTGTATACATCTTTGTACATACTTATTTTCCTACTGACTCTCCCTTTAGATTGTGAGCTCTTGGGGGGCAGGCCCCTTTTCACTTTTCTTTGTATCCCCATTGTAGCACCATGTCTGGCACATAGGCACTTAATAAATGTTTATGGTCTTGACTATGACAATTTAATTTTCTAAACTCTTAAATTTAAGGTATATGGATTATACAGGGGTAAACTTTGGGGCGGGGGGGGGGGCAATGAGGGTTAAGTGACTTGCCCAGAGTCACACAGCAAGTAAGTGTCAAATGTCTGTGGCCGTATTTGAACTCAGGTCCTCCTGAATCTAGGGCCAGTGCTTTATCCACTGCACCACCTAGCTGACCCCAGGGATAAACATTTTTAACCAGATGTTTGTTAACTGATAAGATTTGACTAAATAATTGGCGAAAACTGATAAATAATAAAAATAATCATGATTAGTTAACAAAATTATCTTATCTTGTGGGAATCACATTGATATTAAACTTTTAAAGTATGGTAGGAGTTTGGCCAACTGTGTTAGTGCTCACTGCAACCTAAAATTGAAACAATGATACATTTCTAAGCCTGAAGTTCTCTTGTTTAAGTGATGCTTAGCTTCTCTAAGGAGACCATCCTGTTCTACCCTAGGTGCACCTACATACATTGCAGTTGGGAAGGGAAATATAATTTATGCTCAAACCTGGATTCAGAGCAGACTGTATATCCAAATTACCAAAAAAAATGATATTAGACTTCAAAAAGACCCCAAAGAACTCAAGCATTTCTTTGAACTATATTAGCAAAATGTAACTAAAAGGAACAACTATACACTAAAATTATTCTTAACCCTTCATAAACCAATAGAAAATGTTGTACTTTGCAGACTCTAATCTACATCAAGAAGGAAAAGGGAATAAATTCCCAGGGTGGGAAACACATTCTGAAGATATGGGAAGATGGGCTGCTTTTTGTTGCTTCTGGATCATCTCATTGGCCAGCTCGTTGCTCTGTGGCAGTGATTGGATGAAGCTCCATATACTTGACTATGATAATGTGTCAGTGTTGTTAATCACAGCTGGTTCTTTCTGCTAACCATCAGCTGCTCTTCCACCATAGATGGTACTACCTACCCCAGCTAGCTAGCCATCCCAAGGTTGAAACCATTGCCATCTCAGGTTTCTTTGCAGTTCCCCAATAATTACTCTTTTAGCTGTAAACTGCTAAAGCTGCATGTCCAGCAGCTATTTTTTAAAACTCAAATTTTAAATTCCACTTGCCCAGGCCTTGGATGTTCAATATCAACTTTTTAAAATAAATCATTTAATAAAACCATTTGGTAAAACATACACCAAAAAAGTATAATGTCTTCCAAATTGATGAATTTGAGGTTAGGAACCTGCCTGACTGAGAAGTCAAAGCAAAGAGATGGTTCCTTTCTGTGTGTTAATTACCTAGTCTACATTTAATATCTGCAGTTATGTTGCCATGTAAAAAAAAAAAAAAGCTGTTCAGTTATGACCAACTCTTTGTGACCCCATTTGGGTTTTTCTTAGTAAAGATACTGGAATGGCTTGCCATTGCCTTCTCTAGCTCATTTTAAAGATGAGGAAACTGAGGTAAATAGGGTTAAGTGACTTGCACAGGGTCACATAGCTAATAAGTGTCTGAGGCTAGATTTTAACTCAGGTCTTCCTGACTCTATGCAGTAAAACAACAGTAAAAAAATAGGTATTGACTAAACATACCACCCACTGTTTGTCCATTACAAAGTGAGTAAAATTACCTGTCTATTGAATGCCATAGGCTGATACAGTGAGGTGAAAGCCAGCTAAACATGACAAGCAGATAGAAGCAAAAGATGTCACTGATGCCCAAGGTCAATTAATTATATAGAATCCTTATGGGAGGGGGCAGCTGGATAGTACAGTGGATAAAACACCGGTCCTGGATTCAGGAGGACCTGAGTTCATATCCAGCTTCAAACACTTGACACTTACTAGCTGTGTGACCCTGGGCAAGTCTCCTAACCCTCACTGCTCCACAAAACAAACAAACAAAAACAAACAAACAAAAAGAATCCTTATGGGGATTTAGAGTGAGTGGCAATTGTTTAAAAACTATTGTTATCAGGGGCAGCTAGGTGGCACAATGGATAGACCACCGGCCCTGGAGTCAGGAGGACCCGAGTTCAAATCCGACCTCAGACACTTAATACTTACTAGCTATGTGACCCTGGGCAAGTCACTTAATCCCACGTGCCTCACCAAAAAAAGAAAAAAAAACCTATTGTTATCTTTTCTTCTTATATTGCCACCATTTTCTATTTCCCTCCTCCCTCCCCCAAGCCAGCAAGCCTTCCCTAATAAAAATGAACATGCAAAAAGAAGAAGGGGGGGGGGGGAGAAAGCTATTTAGAGAAATCAACATCAATTGAGAATGTTAGTGTATGCAGAATTCAACATTAATACTCTCTCCCACTTCTGCAAAAAGGGAGGAAAGTGCATTTTCTCAATTCTTCTCCAAGGTCATGCTTCTCAGTAATCATAATCACACACCATTAAGTTTTGATTTTTGTTCTTTGTTGCATGAGGTTATTCCCTATTCAATAAAAGTTCTTTTCAAAATGATGTTTGTGGTTCTTGCTGTCCACTTACTCCCATTAGTTAAACCCAGAATCTCCACAGACAACACCCCTGAAATGGGGAAAAGGTGAAAGTCACTCAACCCCAACCCAGATAGGAGACAATGCTTTCAACCACAGACATACCCAAAACTTTCTATGCCTTATGAGAGAGACAGTATGGCAAAGGGAAGAGACCAACCTTAACTCCAAGTCCTGCAAACAAGCTCCATAACCTCCCAGTGATTTCAGCAAACTTTTCAAGATTTTGTTCCAGACCAGTTGCCAATATGCATTAGTAAAGAGACTTTCTCCATCAAGAAATCCTTATGCCAAAGAAATCAGAAGTCCAGACAAACAAAGGACAGAGGGAGAGAATAATAGGGGTAGCACCTACCTCTGTGTTTATTCCCAGTCCCTCAACCGCATTTCTAAAAACAAAAAACAACTCCTATCCCTCTTTCAAATACCTTTACTGACCACCTACTGTATGCAGCAAATACTGTGAGTAAGTGTGCATGCTGGAGGAGGTGGGAGGGGAGAAGGGGAAGGAGATACCAAAGTAATAAATGTAAAAAAATTTCTTTCCCCTAAATATTGATCTATTGATCACAATAAAGATGCTATGCTTGAGGACTGTGGACCAAGAAAGGACTGTGATGTTGGCTGTATATAAGGAGTGTTCTACACCAGAAGGAATCCTCCTTGCAACCTCTATCCAGCCTTCAGCAGCTCTATGGGCCTTCCAGTATTAAAGCCCCTACAGCTACAACAGCATAATTGTCTGGTTAAGGGGCAGCTAGGTGGCACAGTGGGTAGAGCACTGGCTCTGGAGTCAGGCGTACCTGAGTTCAAATTCAGCCTCAGACACATAACACTTATTAGCTGTGTGACCCTGGGCAAGTCACTTAACCCCAATTGCCTCACTAAAAGATAAAAAAATAATGATAATAATTGTCTGGTTAAACCAAAGATTCTTCTTTTCTCCAACAAACTTTTTAAATTGTAATTTATAATGTAGCAAAAGTGAAGGCTTTGTGTTAGTTAGCCTTGTGGGTACAACCCAACAAAATTTGATGTTTACAATCTATTTTTGTGGACTAATAAATTAACAGTTCTAGTCAATACCTAATGAACTATACCTTCCAACTAATAATTACTATAGGAGAAACAGCCAGTTCTTGTTTATTAAGGTTATAGCCATCTTTCCCCTTCCAGTCTATCATGACTATGCCCCCTCCCCATTTGACTGCTACATGTGATTTTCTCCTTCTAACTTGTATTTGTGTTAAATGAACATTCTCCTATTGAATTGCAAACTTGGCAAGGGTATGAACATTGGGGTTTGTATTAGCAGAATACTTTCTGCAAATGCTGAATTGTCTTTTTTGGCCAGATGATGCTGATTCCTAAGAGATGTACCTTCCACAAGTATTGAACATTTTTAATCATCAAATATTTTAATTTTCAAAATTTGATGAAATGCGTAACCTCTTTCAAACTGCATGTCTCTTGATCACCACGTACATTTTCAAAATGCTTTCTATTATGGCTAATTAGATATATTTGGAAAAGTACTTACAAGGTTGGAGGAAAATTACTACATGCAAATGGACTGCTATAACTTCAGTTGGAACCAGGGCATATATGTCACTTTACCTCCCTATTTATCACTCAATCTGTGACAGACAACTTGTGTTATCCTTAAGAAACAATTTCTCTTAGAAAAGTCTGTCCTTTCCAAGTCACCAGGCAGAGACAGGATCTAAGTTCTCAATAGGCTTCATCTGAATTGGTTAACCTAGAATCATACTGGCAGCAGCTATCAATAAGGGGGAAATCTCACATTTATAAAAGACCTAAAGAAGCCCCTTACACATCAGCAGAACATTTGGTATACTCTCTTACCTGTGAGAATTACATGCAACAGGCACAAAGCCAGTTCTCTCCTGAAAAAAAGGTTTAGTGAAAAATCCTCACGAGCTATTAGGAGTCAGTGACCTCCCTACCCCAGCTAATCTCAGGATCTCCTCTTCATACTAATCCACAGAAGCTAGGCCTCATAATGACCAACAAAAGGAGGACCAGAACCACTTCTTGCTTTAACAAGTCTTTTGAACCTGTCTCTAGGTTAATGTGTTTCCCCTTTGCATTTATGGTTTTCTCTCCTAAATTGTCTAGCACAGCTAAGTGTAAACAAGCCTCTTGTTATCCCCTATCCTAGCATTATAGGAACATCAGATTTAGAAAATGTTGGCTTTTAATGGAAGGAAAAAATTTGTGGCATCCAGAGAACTTTGTTTTCTTGCTTATTTAATCTTCATTTTTTAAGAAACCACAAAGGGAGGACATGAAATAGAGCTTTCTGACCTTGGCAATAAGGCTAACCTCGAGATGCAAAATCTTGTTCCTGGTGCATATCTAATCCTAGGCTTCTCAGCAGCTAATGACTATGCTGTCCATCATAAATAATCCCTTCTGTAGCCATTAGCTATTGCTCTGAACTCCAATGGACATTCAGCCCATTTCTTTTTTGTCAGAAAATATCTCCTAGTTTTTGAGCTGTTTGGTTTTTTGTTTGTTTTATTTTTTTTTTTTTTGCTTGCACAATCAGTGGGAATCTAAAGTTAGAAGCAGATACTGACAAACTCTATCTGTACAGAGAAAATGGCCAAGGGAGGTGACAAAAGGGACATTCTATCTCTTGCTTTAGTACATTCACCCAAGTTATTCCCGGGGTCTAAAATGCACCAGTTTAGGGGAAGCTAGGTGGCGCAGTGGATAGAGCACTGGCCCTGGATTCAGGAGGACCTGAGTTCAAATCCGGTCTCAGACACTTAACAATTATTAGCTGTGTGACCATAGGCAAGTCACTTAACCCCACTTGCCTTACCAAAAATTTAAAAAATAAAATAATAAAAAAATAAAATAAAATAAAATGCACCAGTTTAAACCTTTACAAAGGCATGTCTGATTCTTAACCACATCCCCAGCTATTTAGTCTGTCAAAGTTTCTTCCATTTATTTACTTAACTTTGCATGTACTCCCCAGAACTGGACCACTGCCCCGCCCCCCACTCCAACCCAGTTAATCTGTACAGTTTGGGGATTCACCCAATGGCACTTACCCTGAATTGGAAGACAAACCAAGACAACTCAGGCTTCTGTATCTAACTAGCCTTGGACTGTGCTCTATTGCATCTACCCAACCACCAGGACTTAGCCTAGAGGCACTTAAGCAGTGGATAAAGTTCTGGACCTGTACTCAAGAAGGTTCGAGTTAAAATCTGACTTCAGACAATTCCTAGATGTGTGACCCTAGGCTCACTAAACCTCTTAGTCCCTTTCCTCAGATGTAAAATCACGATAATAACAGCAGCTACCTCCCAGAGTTGTTTTAAGGAGTGAATAACAATAACTGTAAAGTGTCTGGAACAAAGTGGGTGTTTAATAAATGCTTGTCCCTTTCCTCCATCTCTTAACCCTGAGCCAGCTCAGGGATCTGGACATCAGCTGCCATACATATTTGCTTCTGTCCTCTGAACCCACCCTCATTTTTCCCACTTCTTGCTCAAGGAAAAACAATAATTAATATTGCCCTTCAATCACACAGGATGTGACAATTTACTGCCTTATGGCAACAGCTTCATTCACGGTCGGTCCCTATACTTCCCTAGACAAAAGCTCCCGTTCTCAGCCACCACTCCCCAACAGAGATTCAGTCTTTCTTTGTATAGGTATTTTCAACACCTATCATAGCCTATGGTACATCTTTCTTTTTTTTACTTTTTCTTTTTTGCAGGGGAGGGGATCGTTGAGTCTATGATTTCAGTGCTATGTGTTTTTGCTTTGGTGTGTCACTGACATATCAGGGAAGAGTTCCACTCACTGACATTTATCAAGTGGCTATGTTCTTCAGAGAGCTCTAATATACTAGCAATTTGTACATGGAATGTGGCACTTAGATATTCAAAATAATTCTTGGGGATTTGTCATCTGTTACTAGGAAACTCCCAGTCAATTCAGGAATGAGGAAGTAATGAGAAAGACAAAGAAGTGAAGTTCTAAATGATCCTTATTTGAATTATGACAATCCCTCACTATTTGAGCTTATACATTTTTCAGGTTTTCCATTCTCCTGCTCCATAGCTATTTCTCTATTCTGTAAGACCAACTTTAGTTTAGATAAGCTAACACACACCAGTCTTACAATCTGCCTCTTATTATAATAGGATTCCAGGAAACAAAATTTGGCTTTTGGATGAGGCATACAACCTATATGTAAGGGAGTTGGGATCAGAGTAAAAAAGTTTGTATAAGTTGATTTTAGATATGCAATTTTAAGTTTTTCAGAAGTTTATTATGGGAAAATTCTTGGGATTCTTGTACTAATGGGCTACCAGAAAGTTACAACTATATAAAATGTTACTTACTGGCAAGGAAGAGAGAAGGGGAGAAGGGCCAATTATTAGCTGGTGGTTCAGTGTTCCCAAATGCTAGTGTGATTCAGGTGGTAGCTCTCGGCCAATCATAAAACCACTTCAGAAAGATGAACATGTTTTATTTTTTTTTCTTTTCTTTTCTTTTTTTTTTTTGGCGGGGCAATGAGGGTTAAGTGACTTTCCCAGGGTCACACTGCTAGTGAGTATCAAGTATCTGAGGCTGGATTTGAACTTAGGTCCTCCTGAATCAAAAGCCAGTGCTTTATTCACTGTGCCTCCTGGCTGCGTGATGAACATGTTTTATTATGAAAACTGCTGCTACATTACAGCCAGCATTCTCAAATAGTATTTTAATAAACAGTTGTTTTGATTGATAAAGTAAGAGAGCACAAGCCATGATTCCCTTTTCCAAAACCAGTTAGCCTCCTCTGTCCTATGTGATGCCAGAGGGACATTTTCTATCCCTGCCCTTTGTAAGTGACATGATGAAGACAAGCACTGATCAAATTCAAAATGGCCAGTAGTGTTCATTGTACACCAGAACCCAATAACTTTAAACCATGAATGGGCAGGTTTAAAAAAAATAAAAGCAGGGGCAGCTAAGTGGCATAGTGGATAGAGCACCGGCCCTGGATTCAGGAGGATCTGAGTTCAAATCCAGCCTCAGACCCTTTATACTTACTAGCTATGGGACCCTAGGCAAGTCACTTAACCCCAATTGCCTTACAAAAAAAAAAAACAAATTAAAAATAAATTAATAAATAAATGAAAGCAAAGCCACTGAGATTCTTGTGTCACAATACTTTTGAAATAGGAAAAGTCAAAATAGTTTGATTTTTCTTCCCTTGAGTCCATGTGAAGGACTGGGGGTATAGTCTCATACCTCCTCCCCCAGATTGGTGATGGCCCTCTTTATTGTTTACATCCTTCAGTCCCAAGATATATGCTGTTCTGGCAGCCTTCAGCCAAAGCTCTTCTGCTCTCATTCTCAGGCCCTGCAATGCAGCCGTCACCTGTAGGATGAATGAAGCTTCACAGCATCTCAGTCAGTGTCTGAGTTTCAGTCAATGCCATCATTACTGGTAGGATGGTGAGGAAGTGAAGATACAATTTTCATTCTTTCTATCCAAAAGACAGGAGATTGACTTGCATGCTTCTCATAATTAATAGGTAGGAGTACAGTAGCTATCACACAGAACATTTCCCATCATGCATGTGTGTTCCAGTGACAAGCCTTAGAAATGTTAAAAGTGCAGGCTAAAATTCTCTTTTCTCTCTCAGCAAGAACATAAGATGAATACCCAGTTGAAAAGAAATTAAGAGGTCAAAGGGTGGTTTCAAGGTACAATCTGATTCTTGAGAAGGGATTAGGAGTGACTGCATATAGAGTCAAGAAAATCAGAAACTCATAGTATTCATAAACTTCTCAAGTCTACAAAGAAGCCACATCCTGAGGCCAAGTCTTCTATCACAAATATAATAGCAAGACTTCTAGTTTAAGAAAGGTAATACTGGAATTCCGTTGTTGTTTTAACTCCAGAAGCTCATGTGATCCTTGGGATGATATCGAATGAGATTTCATCAAATTTCTACCATTTCTCACTCACTGCTTCTACCACCTCTTGTACTCTCATGGGCTCAGGGTTCTGACCTGTCAACAGAGCTCAGAAGCAATAACCAGGATAACAATGTCCTTTCTAACTTGTGATTTTCTCAGCTCCTCTAGGTGAAGACTTCAGACATTGCTGCAGTACTCTGTTCCACAAATAATCCAGTTTTCAGGTTTTTGAGGCTTTAGTTAAGCTTTCCACACTAGATCTGATAGTAACATGCATAAAAAAAAAATCAGGTTTGAATTTTGCAAAAATGATTCATATCTCAAAGACATTTGTTAACTAGACCCTTGTATATTATTTTTAGGTAAGGGAGGAATAGTAACTGACATTTCTATCGTATTTGACTGTAATACACTGCACAAAAGCACTTATTTCATCTTCTTAATGACCCTGTGAAACTGCTTAAATATCGTTCTTGTTTTGCATATGAGGAAACTGAGGTCCCCAAAGGTCAGTCTTCTCAAGGTCACATGGCTGATTCATGGCAGAATCAGGTCTTAGTTGAGAATTATCGGATTTTTAGCATTGGAAGGACATCAGAGACCACCTTGTCCTAACCCTAAGTTTTAGGAGCCAGCTGCATGGCAGAGTGGAAAACGCACCACACTTGGAATTAGGAGATCTGGGCTCGGATCCCAGCATGGGGACTTATTAGCTCTTCATGGATCCTGGAGGCAGTGCCAGAGCAAGACTCTTGTACAGTTCTCTGGATTCACTTTAGGATTTGCAAAGTCCCTAGAGAGGAGTCTAATTCAATTCAACAAACATGACCAAATACCTAGGCACACACACACACACACACAAAAAAAAGCTGCAATGGAATAAAGGTTATATCCTCAGGAAATGGATGTCTTTGTACTTTTACCTCATCATCAGTGGAAATAATCTAATTTCAAGTGTAGATCTGACCACCTCTGGGATCAAGTTTCAGTTAATTTATGTCTAGCCTACTAGATCCCCAATGATTAGGAAAATTCTCAGATGATTCTAGAAGGTTCTGAGGGAACTAGAAGTTCAGAGTACCACCAGTGCAGAGAAAAAAAAAGGAGTAGATAGAAGTTGGAGAAAACATTGGATGAACTACCAACTCATAACTTTAATGGATTAATTTCTGAATTTTGCCAAAGTTCTACTATGCCATACTGAAATTTTGGAGCATTTTCTGTAACTATTTCTTTATAATTTTACTGTAGTTACATAATTAATTCATAAGGATTCAACATATAAACTTATAGGACAATTGATTTAGCAAAAGCGCTCTGAGATCCTTGGGGAAAGAGTGACAAATAGAACACAACACCAGGCACCCTGAGTTGCTTAGCTCTTCTTCACTACATCTACTGTAAAATTTTAAGTATCAGAAAAGTTAACATTTTTTACTCTTCCATCTTTTACTTTAATAACATTCATCTTTTGCTTAATTCTCACTAATATCAAGCCTTTATTTTATTTTATTTTATTTTTGCAGGGCAATGAGGGTTAAGTGACTTTCCCAGGGTCACACAGCTAGTAAGGGTCAAGTGTCTGAGGCTAGATTTGAACTCAGGTCTTCCTGAATCCAAGGCCAGTGCTCAAACCACTGCTCCACCTAGCAGCCCAAACCTTTATTTTTTTTAAAAAAGGGCATAGTCAAAGATCATTTTGACTATGACTTAATGCAGAAATGAGAAAGAATTAATAAGTATTATAAAAAGGTTAAATCCACTAACCTTCAAGGTAGTGAACATCATTCCCTGTTTCCATGCTAGAGATATAGATCCATTGGATCCTCAATAAGATGTATTTAGGATCGTAATTTCCTGATCCTGTCAAGAGAAAAATGTGCCACATTATTCACTCTCACTCACTGTTCATTGTCATTCTCTCCTCTGGATCTATATTAAAAAATAAAAAAGGAAAAGGAGTACAGAAAGAAAAGATTACTTTGATCCAAATGAGATGATAAAAGAATAGTATAAAAGAAAATGAGACACTAGACTGGTATATAAAAAATTATAAACTTATTCACATAGCCAGAGTTCTGTACTGTACCAAGCAGTACCAGAATATTAGAGCTAGAAGCAACCCTTGAGGTTAACTAGTCCAACACTCCCATTTTCATAGGAGAAAAGTGATGCCTTCCCCGCCCCCACCCCCACCCCCAGAAAGGTGAAATTACTTTCCCAAGGTCACTCAGGTGGAAAATGACAGACAATACTTTTAATTCACATCCTCTGATCCTAAGTTCAGGACTTTCCCCTCTGTACCACCTTGACCCCCATCTCAAAATAGAAAGGAAAAGGGCTTTCTTTTGTTCTGACTCTTTCACCATAACCTAAACAAGGTCTAAAATACTAAAGAATGTTTATTTTGCTATTTTACTTCTTGCAAGGGCAATACATTAAAAACTAACTTTGAGGAATGAAAATTTTATTATACACATCTGCAAGTTCTCTATGCCCCAATTTCTCTATAATTATAGATAACTGCTACCAAGGTAAATTTTTTTCTGAGGATTAAAGAATTGTTAAAATGTAATGAATTTTAGGATTAAAAAATTATGACTGATGAATAATGATGAATAAATTTGATGGGCTTAGATTTCCCTCATTTATGTCTCACTTGATATTGATAATCAGAAGGAAATTACCTCCTCTAAAAATTCACCACAGAAACTCCTCTCAGCAGTCTGGGAGCCTTCCTTGCTTTCTCTTGCAATCTTGCCACAATACTGGGCCACCTATTCCATCATACATTTCTTTAGTGATGTCCTGTACTCTGATTCTTTATCATTCCTTCTTTGTTATTTATTTCAGAGGTTCATAACTGCCATATACTACTCTACTGACTGAAAGATATTAATTTTACTTTTCAAATATGTTGTAAATGGTACTATAGGTGGGTATAGATCCATTTTTCAGATAATGTAGTGTTATATGATTCAACCATGCAACATGAGGAGGATTTTGCAATTTAAAAAGATGACACTTTGTTCCTGGAAGAAGTCTGAAGTAATTAAAGGAGCTTTATAGTTTCCTAGAGCTTATCCAGTCCAATCTCCTCCTGTTTAATTTTGGGGCCTGTTAATTATCTGTATATCCTCATGAATGCGCTCACCATCTACATGCAGATAACATGGACAATAAGCAGTTTTCATCCACTTGGTTTTCCCTCTATAGGTCAAATTCTTTGGACTAGTTATGACTCTTTTCCAGGCAGATGTTCATTGTTACAAAGAACGTACAAGCAGGAAAATATGTGGACCAGCAGATTTTTCTTCCATTTTTGACTCTACATTGGATCTCATCCATGACAGTGGCAAACCCTTTGGCATAGGAATTCTACCTGGTTTATGCCTCCCCTAATTTTAATAATCAGTGAGTCATTTAATAAAGTTACCTCTTGTGTAGAATAGTGTTATTGTATGGATGGTACTCATTGTTGGATTATAGCCTTCAAGACAACATTTTTACTGTGATGAATTTTGTTCTGCTTTTTATGATTGACAAAAAATAAGCAGTGGAATCTGATATTCTCTATATCTTTAGTCAATGGATTGGTGGTAAAGATGAAGTCTATTGTGAAAATGAATTTCAAAGGACTTAATATTTCCTGCAAATCTAATCATCAAGAATGCCCTATGTGTATATGAATAGATTATTTTCATAACATTTTTATGTAGATGGGAACCTGGGTATAAAAGATAGTAGGTATTTATGTTCTAAGCTTCTGGGTTTCAGTATTAATGAAGTCCAAGATTTGTACGATAATTTTCATATTCCCCTCACTTCAGATACTTTATGATTGTCTTATATTTGTTCTCTTTAGTTACATTTCTTTTCTTTCATATTTCCGAAATTACATGTAAAACAATACTTATTTCTATCTTTTTAAAATAAAGCACATTGGAATTCCAAAATTAGAAACTGAATGCATTGTTTATCCTCTTCTTGAGGATGAAAAAAGGTTGTTATGAAAATCTTTTAACATCTTTTCCATTTTGCTTCAATTTATTGTCTTCCATTCATTTTCATCCTGAATTGCCTTCAGGATAACTTGCTTTGTTGAGTATTTCACCAGATTGTCTTTAAATTTATCTTACTCTCCACTCTTCTTTCTTCTATGAAGCAACAGTGCTTAGAATCTTCCATCATTCTTCACTTTAAGAATATGGAAGATATTTGCTAACCATGGTGATTTTAAGATTCTTTTGGTTTCCTTACTATAGCAATTGATTTGCACATATTAAACTTAAGAGAAAGCATTTCACAGTTGGAAAGCTAGATATATTTGAAGTCAGATGACTTAGATTAAGAACCTAGTTATATCTTTTACTACCTTATAATGTCAGAGAAGTCACTTCACTTCTCTAAATCTCAACTGTGAATAGGTTGAGGTAAGGGGATTTTAAGGTTGCCTAAAGTCTGAACACATGATCTATAAATTTATGCATTAAATCATTGCAATCTATCGCTACAGCCTTTCTTTCATCCTCAGATATCCTGAATCATTAATAAACAACTAGGTAGAGGAATAGAAAGACCAGTGGACTTAGATTCAAGAAGATGAGTTCAAATCTTTCCTCAGACACTTACTTACTGTGTGACCCTGGGATAGTCAATTGACCTTTCTTCCTCAGTTTTCTCATGTGTAAAGTGGGGATAATAATAGCAACTACCTACCTGGGGTTTTGTGAGGATAAAAAGAGATAATGTTTGTAAAGTCCTTAAAAGGCTTCAAGTGCTATATAAATGCTAATTGTTATTCTTGTTATTAATAGTATTTGAATAGGACATATTTTATTTTTTTAATTAAATGGCATATTTTTTCTAATATCTACACTTCTAGCTTTGTATCCATTTTTATTTTGCCTATAATTAGTGTTACTTTACAGAGACAGCTGACTTTGAAATGACTTCCTGAACATGTATTATATCAATATTAAGTCATTTCTCATTTGTTTAAATTTAACATTAATATTATATTTTAAGAGTTAACCACTTGTTTAAATAAGTCATGCAGGTGTCGATTTAATTGTACACAATATCTTTCTCTTATCTTTATCCTTTATTCTAACTGGATATTCATTTTCAGTTGTCCTTGCATGAGTTAATAGTATGAATACAAATGAAGGCATATTCTTAGTGGCTAGGGCTAGGTAAGAAAGAGGCAAAATGAACTTACCTAGTTAAAAAAAAATCAATCTGGGAAGACTCTCAGGGTTTCTGGCCAAAACAGAAACAATTGCTATTATCACTCACTCTGAGCCATTTGAATCACCTATTGTTGCCCAATCAATGAAAGCCAGAGTTATTTCGTTATTTCAGTTTAAGTCATAGGCCATTAAAAAATAATCTAGGGGCAGCTAGGTGGCTCAGCGGATAAAGCACCGGCCCTGTATTCAGGAGGACCTGAGTTCAAATCCGGCCTCAGACACTTAACACTTACTAGCTGTGTGACCCTGGGCAAGTCACTCAACCCCAATTGCCTCACTAGGAAAAAAAAAAAAAGAAGAAGAATCTAGCCTGTAAACTCCAAGCCATCTTACTAGGTGGGCAGGGCAACCACAGGTAAGGGTATGATTCTTTATATGGACAGAGGGAGAGAGGAGGGAGAGAGGATGGGAGGAAGGAAGGAACGAACGAACGAACGAATGAACGAAAGAACTGCATTGCCCAGCCAGAAATGGCCAGCTAGGTCCCCAGTGGGGTAGCTGCTACTATTCACTCACAGGTTGTTTGTCCTTTATTCTCCAAGAGGACTACAACATCAGGTAGGAGATGTCATGACTTACAAGTGAATTTGATTTAAGTGAGGGAGGAAGAGCTGTGCAAAGTCACCAGTCTCACGCTATCTGTCAGAGCCATATCAATCAGAAACATTACTTTCATTATTTCTTATGGCACAATAGTTTTCTTTTTACAATCATATTTCATATTTTAGCCATTTCACAACCGATAGACATTCTCTTAATTTCTAGTTCTTTGTCACTACAAATTAGCTACTATAAATATTTTGTACATATGGGTCCTTTTCCATTTTTAAAAATCTCATTATAATAGCTGAATATTTTCATGGGTCAGTATGCCATGGGTGATTTAAAGAGAAAAGTAAACCTTATTATTTTATACACTAGTCACCATTAAAATTCATACTGAAGTCAGCTTCCAGGGTTTTCAAAGAGAATGGCTGCACTATCAGGATCACAATTGACTTCCCCAACATTTTAGTACTGTTATGTTATTCCCATAGTATCTCTGTTGGCCAGAGACCATGTTATATTGTACTTGTCCAATAATCAACAATTTTAAGTACCTACTATGTACCACACACTGTGATAGGCCCTGGAGATATAAAAACAAAAGTGAAACAATCCTGCTTTCATTGATCTTGCATTTAATTGGGGAGATGACATGCACATAAGTAAGTATATACAATAAAAAGTCATTTGGGAGAAAGAGAACATTAGCCTAAGTTGAGGGTACCAGGAATGTCTTCCTGAAAAAGACTTGCACTTGAGCTGCGTGGTGAGTGAAACAAGGAATCTTAAGAGTAAATATGAGGTATAAGTACATTCCATACATAGGAAGCAGCTAGTGAAAGGATGTAGAGTGGAGAGATAGCATATTATGTATGAGCAATAGCAAGAAAGGACGTTTGGTTAAATTATAAAGTGTGTAGAGGAGAAACATTAAGTAATAAGAATGAGAGAATAAGTTGGGCCAGGTTGTGAAAGGTTTTAAAATAGAAACAGGGTAATTCATATTTCATCCCAGAGGTAAAATGGAAGAAGTACAGTTTATTGAGTAGGGAAATAACATGATCAAACTTGCATTTTAGGCTAATCACTAGCAGTTGTTAGCAGATTAATTGGAAAGGGGAAACACTGGAAGCAGGGAAGTCAATTGGGAGGATATTGCAATAGTCTAGATAAGAGGTAACGATCATCAACATCAGGGCATATGTGATGTCCCTAAGCAAAACCAGCTTTGTGACAAGTACACTACAAGGACATGATCCACATTGGCAGTGAAGAAAGTAATAACTCTACATAGTACCTGTACAGGTGTCATTTAGGTCAAATGAATTTTCCCTGCATGATCATGGATATATACATTCCACTTCATTCATATTTTAAAATAGCAACCAAGCCACAAATCTAGATGCTATAATTCATAAATATGTTAGAAAGCTCATTATGCATGGGTATTAACCATTTTTAAATCATTCTCTCTTTAAAGAAACTTGAGCTGAAACTACAATGGGTAACTTGGAAATTGTGTATTAACTATGATTAATTAGTGTCCTAAAGCTAAATATTTCCATATTTTGGGCACAAGAAAAAAAGTCCTCTGTATCCTTAAGTAGATGGTATTTCAATTTCATGAAGAAGATGAAGAAAACAATTATTCCATTATGTATGGTAGGGTTTGACTCATCTGTTACTATCTTCCCACGACTCTCCTTTAATGGTATCTATAACTCATTGATCAGCATTGTTTACTTCATGTTTAAATATAGCATTGCTGCTAAAGCTTTAAGATTATGGGTGGATCATAATTATTCATATGGTATTTATCATAACAAAATTAATCATGGTGAATGAGCATGTTATTAATATGGATATCATTTCATTTTCTCCAAAATTCCATTCTCATTAAATTTCATGTATTTATTTTTGCATTCCCTGAGATCTTAATGGTTCTCCTTTTTCCTTTGCATTTATTCTTATTCATTTATAATTCTAGCTTTACAAAAAATATAAAGCAAGCAGTCTTTTATTCTGCTCCTGAATCTTATTAGACCTCCTGTTATTTGAGGTTTCAACTCTTTTTTCTTCTCCATGCTCTTACACTGTTAATAATCAATGGAAAACATTTTATTATTCTTTCCACTACTTATTTTAGATTTCTGCAAAACATTCTCATGAACAATTTTTCTTTGATTATTCTCTACTTTCATTGTCTTTTCCACTATTAACATTCATCTGCATTTGATTTCCTCTAGTATGCTCTTTATTTGGTCAGTAATTATGCGAATTAATTTAAAGTCTCATATTTCTAACTTTTCCCAGAATCTCACCATACTTATATTTTTCTTAATATCTTATCACAACACTTTAATTACAGTAACTCATTTTTGGTTTGGTTTTTGCTGGTCCAGATTTGTGATTTTATCACTGTAGGTAACTCCCAGTATAGAAACACTAGCCACCAATGCAGACAACCAATGCATCTGCCATTTATAGCTTTAGAAAATTACCTGAGGCACTGTGAGAATAACCTGCTTGCCAATGGTCACACAGATAGTATGTGTCAGATGCACACAGTGTTATGCAAGAAGATGAACCCACCTATTTCTGACTCCAATGTGGTCCTTCTCTCAATCAACAAGCATACCATAATGCAGAAGTAAGGATGGAGTGCATTACATGCATGGGGGAAGGTGAAGAGGCATGAAGACTAGAAGACATAGTTTATTTGTAAAGAACAGCAAGAAGAGTGATTTGGCTGGACTGTGGAGCATGTCCAAAGGAGTAATAGCTAATGAACCTGGAAAGGTAAATTGAAGTCAGATTATGAAGAATTTCCCCTAACTTTTTAACATTTTTACAATATTGCTTCTGTCTTCACTACTTGACTGCAATTGTTCTCTCCAACATTACTAATTATTTCACAGGTGCCAAATCCAATGGTCTTTTCTCTGTGCTCATCCTTCTTTGCCCCTATCAGACTTTTAACACTGTCAAACATCACCTCCTTCTGAATACTCTCTTTCCCCATGGGTTGCACAACCCTGCTCTCCTCTGGTTTTGCTTTTCCTTGTCTTAACCATTACTTCTTAGTCCCCTTTACTGTTTTCTCATATATCTCCTGTCTAATAATTGTGGATGTACCAAAAGATTCTATCCTGAGTGAAATTCTTTTCTTTTTCTATATGTTCTCTATATTATCTCATAATTTCCAATATGTTCAATAATTCCATCTCTACCAAATACTTCTCAGATCTATGTATGCAGAATTATCATTTACCCCAAACTCTAGTCTCACATTAGCAACTGTTTATCAGACACCTCAACTCAGTTTTAATATGCCCTGAGAATAAATCCTTACTGCCCCCTCCCTAAAACCATCCCTTTCACTCTTTGCTAATGTACATACACTAATACTACCTTCACTCACCACAGATCCCTGAAGGATAGACATGCTGATCAACTATTTCTTCACCTGTCCTAGACCTGTAAATTCCCACCCTGTTCCCTCCTTATTCTTATGATTCATAATCTCCATCTGCTAAGGTAAAAAAAAAAACCCCTAACTTTCCACTCTTAACTTAAAACTTAATCAAACCTACTCCAAGCATTTCCCCTAACCTTTTACTTGAACCACTTCTCTATTGTAAACAAAAACCTTTTCACCCTAGGTCTTTTTATCTCATGTGCTTTCTGTTCTCATAGAAACTTTTATCACCCCAGATTTCACTAGGTCACTAATCACTCTTACTTTAGTTGTTTCTTCTCTCTAGCCCCTTTAACAGGCTCCTGGCTTAAGAGTCAGAATAATTCCATTCCTTCCAACCATTAACTTCTAGACCTTCCCTCTGCTTCCATCTCTCAGTGGCCTCTCCTTTGGTGATACTGACCCTATCAAAATATATTACCCCATCCTGATCCCAAGCTGCTATAATTAAATGACCTCAGTGTCACTCTCCCTCCCATATGAAGGAGTTCAGTAGCTGGATTACAGTCTGATTCTCTTCCCCAACCTTTGTCCTGAGAGTTAGAAACGTAAATATCTACAATGATATCCCTTGAACATTCTCACATTCCATTTCATCAACTCTCCTAACTTCCATGACTTAATTCTTCAGCCAACCTCAGGAAGAAATAAAACTATCACAATAGCCTCCTACTTGATCTTCCTCCTGCTAGTCTTGCCTTTCTCTAAGCTAACTTCCATATAGATGACAAAATAATCTTCCTAAGGTACATGTCACTTCTCTACTCAAGAACTTCCAGTAGTTTCTTATGGCTTCTAAGATAAACTATATACTTTTCTACTGTCCAAATTCTGTCTCCATTTTACCATCCTAATCTTGTATCATGATCCTCCCCTTCATTCACTATCTGTTCCAAGAAAATGGACTTAGAAGAGATTCTAAAACTCAAAATCCCGTTCCTTTCTCCACTGCATTTGAACAAGCCATCTGTCCAACCTACAATGCATTTTTTCTATATCCCCTGAAATCTTTTGCAAACTACCATGTTTTTCAGACTATAGACCCTTTCCTAGAAGAAATTTTCTTTTCAGTTCTATTCCTCTAGGTCTACAATAAACCTCCCTGTAACTTTCCAAACCAAAATATTCCTTCCTCACCACAAATACCCTAAATGAGTTTTCTTCTATTCAAATGTAAGATACTTGAAGAGCAAGGATTATCTTTTTTTGGTTTTGCCTGGTACTTAGCACAGTGCTTGGAATGCAATAGGAATGTAATACATTTTTTCCATTCATTAATTCTTCCCTTTAAGAAATTTTATCTTCCTTTAAGGTTTAACTCAGGAAACAACTTTTCTATCAAGTCTTCCCTGATTTTCCCCAGTTGTAAGTGTTCTCTTTTTCCTCAAGTTACCCTGTATTTAATTATCTTGCTTCAATTTTCTCTGCTGAGGTGAATGATCTGACTGGAATAAATAACAGGAATATTTAATAGGGAGTGGAAACACAAGGAAAATAATAAGACAGTAAGTGAACATATAGATGCAGCCCTTGATGAGTTTAAGTCACCAAGCCAAGATGAGCTACATCTCTGGGTACGTGAAAATAGGAAACTATGATTGTGGAGGCAATATCAATAATCTTTGAAAAATAAGAAAGGAGTTCTTGAGGAGGTCAAATGTCCCAACTTTCAAAAAATTAAAGAAAAGTAAATATACAAACTATGTGGTGCCCTTCAATTGCTGCTAAAATTTGAAAACATAGAGGGGAGCTAGGTGGTGCAGTGGATAAAGCACGGTCCTGGATTCAGGAGGACCTGAGTTCAAATTCAACCTCAGACACTTGACACTTACTAGCTGTGTGACCCTGGGAAAGTCACTTAACCCCCATTGTCCCACCAAAAAAAAAATTGAAAACATACTGTTAAAGAGATGAATAGTAAAATATAGAAGAGGAAATAATAATCACAAAGAAATAGCATGGCTACATTAAAAAAAAGTCATGCAGGCTAATTTCATTTCCTTTTTTGACAGGATTAACATAGATTAGGGAATGCTGAAGATAGCAACTGACAAAGTCATCTATATTGTCCTTATATATAAGATAAAGATACATGGACTATAAGAGTACAGTCATTATAGGTGAATTTGTAACTGTTTGAATTTGATGATCTAAAGGTTCCCATTCAAACCTTCTAAATGAAAGTATGGCACAGGGAACAGAATACCAAGCATGCTGTCAGAAAGACCTGAGTTCAAATCCTGCCCCCTGCAGAACCTTAGGCAAGGCACTTAACCTCTTTGAATCAGAGTATTCTTATCTTCAAAATGAGTATCTATAAAAAGTGTGGGGTAGCTATCTCATTGCAGGGGTGATCAAGGATTAAATGACATCATGAATATAAAATCTCTTGCAAACTTAAAACTCTTGATAAATGGCGGTTATTATTAAAGATATGGTTCAGTCAGGCTTCCATTTAGTCTTTTCACAGAGATAAATTGGTCTACAGTTTTTAGTTTGAATCCAAGGTTTTAAATGAGGTTTGTGTAACTCATATAAAATAATGAATGCAAAAGGCAATGAGGGCCTATACAGTGGAAAGGAAAATCTCCAGGCACTGAGTTCTGTTAGCCTTTCTTTATTTCTCTCCTTAATACCAGGTTTGTACAGTACTAATTAAAGCCTCCTCTAATAAGCACATTCGTGTTCTGACACACCTTTTTCCATTGGGCAAACATTTCATAATCTCACTGTTCTTTTTTAATCCAGCCACAATTACATGTACCTAATACTAGCACAGGCTCTGCAATAACTCCGCCTTCATTTGTAAATATCTGCTCCTGGGTTCTCCAGTTTCTCTTGCTGGAAACAAGCAATTAGAATGGTTGTGTGATTTTTCTCCACCTTTATTCAGCATGTGTAGAAATAAAGGCATCAGATGATGGGACTGATTTGAGTCTGAGACTTTGCAGGGAGCAATCAGAAAAAAAATGATAAGGAGGCTATGAACTCTAGAGAAGAGGAAAGTGTAAAATTGAATTGGTTCAATATGGGGTCAAGATGGGGAAAAGAGGAGAGAGTGATGGGAGATTGCCAATAAGAGAATTGTGGGGTCCAGAAATTGGAAATCATGGTATGGATTTGTTAAGGGAAAATAATGGGAGAGGTGGGAGCCAGTAGATTATGGTTAGATAAAGGGATTTCTGAATTCTTCAGCACAGAGGTGGTATACTTGTAGGCAATTGCAAGAACAAGAGGATGGCCATCTTTATGTGTAGCTGAGGTGGGGGTGGAGGAATCGCTCATGGAAAGCAAGTAGGCTGAGGAACTGAGTGGTGAAGGTGTTTAAGGAAGAATAAATATGTATGTTGAAGACCTCTAGGTCTTCAGGCAGGCACTGGGGAGAAGAGAAAGACTGACCAAACTCACTGAAGTAAAAGGAGTAACTTAGAGATCTGTGGACAACAACTACCAGGATTTTGATTAGATGGTAGAGGTGGATAGCATAAACTTCAAAGGAGGAGGATTACAGAGTGATGGAGATAAAGAGAGAACCTAGAGGTGACAGTTGGGAACTAGGAATATTCTTTTATCATGGAAAGAAAAGAGTTTATGAGCTGGATAGCAAGAATGATTGGGAAGCTACAAAAGAGAAGGCTAAAGTCAGCTCCTTCCCCATCTAATCCCTAGCAGGGCTCACAACGATGTCCTAATATTTCTTCCTCCACACTATCAGGTTCTGCCTCCTCCCTGACTAATTGAGGACTTACTTGTGTCATGCCACTGGCCTCATGCACAAACATTCCTAATTAGAGTCATGATCATACCAGATGCAAAAGAGTAGCTGTGCTCATCTATTTATAACTCCATTTTCTGAATGAAATAAATATTTCCTGGTATTTTTAAACCATTTAAACATTTTACTTATTATATCTAGGGGAAATTCCCTACATATTTCATCTAATAGTCAGTCAGTAGGCAGGTAGGTGGCTAAGGGGATAAAGCACTGAGCCTAAAATCAGTAAGAACTGAGTTCAAGTCCATCCTTAAACAGTTACTAGCAAGTTACAATCTCTATTTGCCTCAGTTTCCTCAGCTGTAAAATGGGAATAGTATCTATCTTGCAGTGTTATTCTCAAATGAGATCATATTGGGGTTTTTTTAAAGCAGTTAGCACAGTGCCTAGTACATAGTAGGTGCTATATAAATGCTTATTCCCTTTTCTCTTACCAAATAACACTTAAACTATGTCAAAATCTACCCAAGGTTTTTCTTAAGTTACTTCAATGGAAATCATACTTTATTTGATATTGGAGGCCCTGATTTCAAATCCTGACTTAATTAATTAGCACCTCTGTTACCTTGGAAATTCATACCCTTCTCTGGACTCCAGTTTCCTCAATTCTAAATCCTATGATTGCCTATGATGCAATGATTTCTTCGGTGAAAATTTGTGAGGTTTAACATTTATTAAGAAAAAAACAACAGGATTTCATGGATGAAAAGAATTTTCCAAAAGTTGGATCTTGCTACTATTAAATTTTCCTGTTTCAAATTAGTTGCTGATCGTAAAATTGAGACATAGGAGGGACCTTTGAGATCCATTCTAATGCCATTCAGATCATATTTCCAATAGAAAGGTGCCTACTTTCAATTTTAGACATAGTCTGGGTAGTTTGGGGACTTTCCTTTCCCTGGTACTATCACCTGAAATTACAAGGGTTTCTGGAGCACCGTGCATGCAGTAAAAGAGACTTGTTTTTTACATATACATACATGAATACATTCAAAATGATGGATTTTGAAAATCATACTGAGTGATGACTAATAGCGAAAACTTATTATTCTAGCATTACATCAACATCTAAGTTTAATCTATCCTTTTAAAAACTTAATGTATTTAAAGCTTCTCCACCAAAGTCCCACTCTTATGCTTCATGTTGGTGTGGTAGTGACTCTAGGTTCTAGAAGGCTATGCCAGCAGTGCATGAACTACAGCAGGGCTTTCCCAGCTGGAAAGACTTTGAATAGGAGTTCAAGGATGAACTATGACTCTGTTATCCAAAGACCAGCTTTACTAAACTGAAAAGGCCCATTACCCAAAAGCTGACCATCAACCAGTAAGCATTTATGTAAGTGATCATGCTAAAACTGGGGACATGAAGAAAGGCACAACCATAACCCCTGTTCTCAGGAAGCTCACATTCTAATGGGAGAGAGAATGTGTAAGCAAATCATATATGCATGTATATGTGTACAGATGCATGCATATGTGTGCAAGTGTGTATATATACATATATACATCTATAAATATATACATGTATATTTCAGTATATGTGCATATGTATGTGGAGAGGAAGAATGTGTTATATATATGTGTGTGTGTGTGTGTGTGTGTGTATGTATGTATGTATGACAGACATGTACAAGTATAAAGGAGAGATCATCCCAGAGGGAAAGCACTAACAGTGAAGGAGATCAAGGAAGGTCTCTTGAAGAAGGTGGGACTTAAACTGAATCTTCCAGGAAACTAGGGATACCAGGAGGCTATAGTGAGGAGGAAGAACATTCTAGGCATGGAGGATAGTGCATGCAAAGACCTGAATTTGAGATGTGGAGATCTGTGTGCAAGGAACAGCAAGATGGCCAATATCTCTGGGGTACAGAATACATAGAAGAATGTTAAGCATAAGAGGACTGAAAATACGGGAAGGGGCCAGGTTGTAATGGGCTTTAAATTCCAAAGAGGACTTCACATTAGTTCCCAGAGGTAAATAGTGAACTAATGTCATTTTGTTGGTAATAGGGGGCAGGGGTGGGAGTGACAATGTCATACTTACACTTAAGGAAGATCACTTTGGCAGCTGAGTGGAGCATGGACTAGATTAGAGAAAGAATGAAAGCAGAGAAAATAACCAAGAAATATGTCTCTTACAATTTATTCAACCATCTCCTTATTCATGACAGGGTTATGGATTATACCAATTGAGCGAGCATGTCATGCTTTTTTTTGGATGACTACTGCAGGATATGTGTCACACATATATAATACACACATACATAGATACATATATGCATATAATCACACATGTATATACCTGTAGGTATCATCAGACTCTACATGTCAGTGTCGTGATATATGCATGTGTGTTCATTTATACATATTGTGTATCGATATATATTCAGGAAATCCATGTTATATAATTACATGTGTATATGTATATATTTATGGTATCTAGCATTTATATAATGCCTACTATATAAATAGTTCTAGGCACTGTGCTAAGAGCTTTAGATATATCTCATTTGATCCTCACAATAACCCTGGGAAGTAGGTGCTATTATTATCCTCATTTTATAGCTAAGGAAACTGAGGCAAACAGAGGTTAAGAGAGCTTACTCACTAGAGAGCTGTACCATCATCTCAATCAAAAATTTAGGAGGGAGAATGGCAAATGGTACAGTGGAAAGATGAAGAAAACCAGGGTTCACATCCTAGCTCTGCCACCTTGACCTTTCCTCATCTATCAGGTGAGAGATTCAGACTGGATGATCTGAGGTGCTCTGTGTCTGAATCCTAAAGTCAGTTATTTCCTAGGAAAAGAAATAGCTGAATAACAATAGCATTGTCCAGTGCTCAGAACTAAGACTTTCCTCTGAGGAATCCCAAATATGGGGTAATCACTAAACTTCATTTTCTTCACTAGGGTGGGTGACAATTTTGGACTTATAGACTTGAAAGCTAGTAGATTAAAAACAGCAAAGCAAAGCAATACTGTTTTTCCTCAGAGCTTTGGCTGCCAGGTTTTAATTACACAGTGACTGTAACAGGCCATTTCCTTTGCTAAATATAGATGGCAGATAGCTACTCAGATACATTGAGTAATGTCTTTATTTTAAATATAGAGCAATGAGGGTTAAGTGACTTGCCCAGGGTCACACAGCTAGTAAGTGTCAAGTGTCTGAGGTCAAATTTGAACTCAAGTCCTCCTGAATCCAGGGCCGGTACTTTATCCACAGTGCCATCTAGCTGCCCCTCCAGTCATATCTTTTTAAAGAGATGAGATAGATGTTCTATTCCAGAACCTTTGTTCACCTACTACCCCAAGACCCTTGTGGGAAGTCTGAATGTTCAATGGTTATGTCAAAAAAAAAAACATCTAAACCTATTGAGGGAGACAGCTAACTTAATGGAAGAAAATTCATGTAACTCATACTTTTTTGTAACAAATGAGGATTTATCACATTAATGGACAGCTTTTTAATCAGTGGAGACATTTGGTTGGGATATTTTTACCTGTCGGCTTCAATTATACATGTTAATAAGGCTTTAGAAAGTTATCAGTTGCTCAAACTCATTCCCCCTGCCTATTCATAAAACTAGTAATCAATTCCTGTTCTATAATCAAATTTGAAAGGTATTTTGAGATCTTAGCCTATAGAAAAGATAAGGAATTCCTTCAAAACAGACAACAGCCCTGAGGTAGCACTATGAAGCTTCTAGAGCCCTAGACTTAGAATCAGAAAAGCTTGGGTTTTGATGGTCCACCCAAAACTTACCAACTATGTAACTTTGTGCAAGTTGCTTAATCTCTCTGAGTCTCAGTCTTCTCTTATATAAAATGGGCATACTAATAATAGCACCCACCTCACAGGACTTTTGTAAGGGTGAATTGGAGAATATAGGCAAAGAACCCACCATAGAAATGGGATCTATTGCCATTCACAAAATGCACACACACAAATGCAGATGCAGTGGTGTTCATTCCTTAGAAAAGCTGTAAAAAAAAATGACCCATAAATGTTTCTCTGTCCCTACAGAAAAACTTCAAGGTAGAGATGGGTGTGTTCTCTGTGATGAGAAGGTAAAATGGGTAGGTACAGCAACCAGATGGAATAAAACAGCCACCAAGGTGAAAGAAAAAATCTGCTGGGGCTTAGACAATGCATTCCCTGGAGTCAAAGAACCAGATGTGAATGTGTCATTGGCAGAACACCCTGAAGCTAAAGGATGCACTCAGATTCCACAGCCAGCTCTCCAAAGGGTCAGAGGAGGGAGGGCAGAAAAGCACAAGGGAAGCTTTGGGGAGCAAAAATCTCAGACATTACCAGCTCCACAGGAAACCAATCAAGGAAAGAGAATAAAAAGTCTCTTTTATCTAAGATTAGTGGGAAAGTGAAGGGGCTGGTGTTAGAGGTGGGAGAGGCGGATGGAAAGGAGAGAAAAGATGAGATGAGGGATGAGACGGACAAAAAAGGACATTTTGGTCTGCTTAGGAAATTCTCTCAGACAGAACTGGCTTCCTTTTGAAAGTCTCTCCTTCTTCAGGCAGTTAATTATCTTTGTCAATCAATTGTCACCAACCAGATTATTGAACTATTTCATATTGAAATTCTTTAAGTTAACATCTTGACACAGTCGGTAGGGGTGTTAATATTCCGGAGGCATGAGGAGAATGTCTGAGTTTTTGTGCTAGTTCTCTGTGAAATATAGCAGGGAGTTAACTTCATGTTATCTAAACCTAGCATGAGCTTTCTCCAGAACTGTTCCAAATGCAATTTGAAGATGTGATTATCTTCCTTTTTGAGCTGGTAAATGGCAAAATTATTGTGTGCTATGAATGGGATCCAATATCTATACTCCAAGTGTGGTTTTACTAGTTTTATCTCCCACTTACCCAGAGACTTCCCTCCAGAACCAGGGAAGGAGAGTCACTGGGAAAAGGCATACTTTTTCTCTCATTGTTAGGTATCTTGGGAATGTTTTGAGTTCAAAGATCAGTCTGTTGGTAATTAATATCTGGCCACCAAGCTGGCTATTCAACACTCATTGTTCTTTACCCCATCATTTCTAAGTGAGGAATAATGAACATTAAAAAATCGGTACAACATAGCAAATGAAGGGCACCATATTTTATTTAGTCAGTGTGATCTGGATTGATGAAGGGAGTTCTCACACTGGAAGTTTACAGTACTAGTCTTTTCCCACATTCATAAATCATGTCTAGGTAGGTGACATGACTTTTTCATGATTATTAAGAAAGTGATTTTAATCAAAAGATAAATACTAGAGCAAGGGTCCAAACTTGAATGGGAAAAAAATAAATAGTATCCTTAATCTCTAACTAAAATTTAACAATTCCTTCAATTTTAAAACATCATTTTGAGAAGGGGTCCATAGGTTTTACCAGGCACCCAATGGAATCCATCTCTCTCTCTCTCTCTCTCTCTCTCTCTCTCTCTCACACACACACACACACACACACACACACACACACACACACACACACACACACACACACACACATATCTCTGAACTAGAGGGAATAGTCAAGGCTTCAAAACTTGGTGCTGGAAGGGACCTTAATCCTCATGTAGTATAAACTCATTTTACAGATGATCAAACTGAGGCCCAAATAGGTAAAAAGAGTTGCCACAGGCTACAGTATTTATAGAGTAGCTAGTTTAGACCACTGCATTCTTTGCTAGAATTATTTAGTCATTTCTTTTTCAAGTACAGGGTTTTTCCTAATGGTGATACCGAGATGCATCAGCATGGGTTACATGGGAGAGCAAGTGAAGATGTCAATGGACACCCGCCAGAGAGTGGTCTCCCCATTCAGCATCCACCAGGATGTTCTTCTCCCTCATGACCTAAAGTAGGTGCTTTGAACTTTGTCCAGAGAAATGCAGCTTAATCAGTGGTGTCCTCTAGAGAGCCCCTTTCATATTAAAGAATAGTCCCTTTCCACCACCCCTTCTAAAATATCACAGTCAGGGCATTAAAAGCCCAGCCAGTTTAGGTACTGTTTTATGTTTCTCCTTTAAATCTGATTGTACTGAGCTTCCCAGACCTGTGCCAGCTAACTAGGGCATTTTAGTCATCTATTTTTAATATGTACCGACTTCTGTTCTTTTTAGTTCTGCCTTAAGACACACTTTTATCTTTACTGGTATGCAGAGATCATCAAAAAATATAAGTTCTCTATTACATGACAAGTCATAATGAGTCTTAATGAAGCTGGGGAACAGCTGTTAGAAACTCCAGCTGAAAAGCTCTCTAAGACCATGAAGAAACAGCAGCTTCTGGTGGCCTTCCAACTCTAAGATCACCTAAATCACAGGGCTCACCCTCCAGTGTAGGAGCAAAATGAAAGATGGCAACATAGTCAGGCCACTTTATCCATTTTCATTAGGTAGTTTATTTTAATCAGATGTTTAATATACTATTATTTAATAAGTACATGATGAGCCCTCAATACTAAGCCTCTGACCTTTATAATTATACCCTAGCACTGAACAGAGAAGAAAGCACATTTTATTCTCAATTCATATCCTCAGTAAGGAATAGAAGGGAAAAACATACACACACATATCAACCTTCATTTTTAATTATATTTGAAAAAATTACAGAAATTATTATAAGCTCAGACAAGTTCAAATAAAAATCCATGATCCAGGACTCAAAGAGACATCTATTTGGAACATTTAACTTCATTGTGTGGGTCAATAAGTTGAGTTATACAGTGGAAAAACTGTGGGACATAGAGTTTAGAAGCCCTGTGTTCAAATTTCCCTTCAGACATCAACTATATGGGCAAGCCATTTACTGTCTGTATCTCAGTTCTTTAATTTGTAAGATGAGAATAGTCTACAATAGCTATATTGCTATGGTGCTTAAATTAAATAATGGACAGAAAGCACTTTACAAAATTAAATCTCTATATAGATGTCAGCTATAATTATTTTAAAATGTGAAATCTAATCTTAAATAAAACCTCCAAATGAAGCACTGTCTTTTTTTTCTGGATTGGTTCATCTAGATTCCTTTCCTTATAGGTTCAGAAAACAAATAGAAAAATACATAATCAGGGTAGATTCACCACAATAGCTTTTTACTCTCAGAATCCTAAGTCCTTCAAACAGAAGGCAGTGACCTTAAATATCATGTAGTCCAACATATTCATTTTATAGATGAAGAAACTGAGGCCAGGATAATCGAAGCAACATGCCAACCCAGATCCCTTGACTATAAATCTAGTTCTTTTTCTTCTACATTCCACAAAGAAGCAACTTCTTTCCTAATTGTTTCAACTTCTCATTGCAGCTGATTCATATCAATAGATGCTCTGAATTTAGACAATTTTGATTTGTCTTTGGCAGAGTCCACTGGGATAAATTCCTCACAGGGCAAGAAGAATGGCAAATATAGATACCTCTGCTTGGATCCAAGTATAGGCACAAACCCAAGAGGTCAGCTAATCTATTCAATCCCTCTTCTTTCAATCTCTCAACTCACAATCTTCTGGGTTTGGGGTTAATTCCAGTGATGCTACTAGTCATTAGCATACCCTCCCTAACAAATTCTGCCTTCATTGAATTTGTTGATATCTTTGCCTAAGGTAAATCTTAGGAAATCTGATCATCTTTACCATTCATTTGGAGGCCCCCTCCCTAAGATTCACTTCTTTAGGGCAGCTAGGTGGCACAGTGGATAAAGCACTGGCCCTGGATTTGGGAGGAACTGAGTTCAAATCTGGCCTCAGACACTTGACACTTACTAGCTGTGTAACCCTGGGCAAGTCACTTAACCCCAATTGCCTCAACACAAAATAAAACAAAACAAAATTTACATCCCCAATAGGACACCCATTGTTCCCAAGGAATGACTAAAATAAACAGAGTCTTCTTGATTCTAACCGTATTTGTGGGTAGAATCGAATTTTTGAAATAAGTGATTACTTGGCCTCCTCCCCATGTCCCTTCACAGAAGGAACACTTTTTGAGCTTTAAAGAGTCTAGAGAATTTTGGATGTCCCACTTTCCACTGACATTCTATCTTATCCCCCAAAATAGCAATGATTATTGGCCATGTCTGCATCAGGACTCTGCAAAAGGAGCCAAGAAAAAAAAAGCTCCACTATGCTTAAGAGGAATTTCTTGAAGGGGAGGAAAGAAGCTTCAGTAACAAGGTGCTGTGATTCACCCCTCTGTCACATGTGCTTTATAAGCTTGAGTCCACTTTCCCTGGACTCTGCATGTTCTTGTTCAAGAACGTGTCACAAATTTTAGCTGAGAAATGTGGGGTGTTTTGTACCAACCATACCACCTGAGGGAGGGGAAAAACATTTTTTTTTTTAGTGAGGCAATTGAGGTTAAGTGACTTGCCCAGGGTCACACAGCTAGTAAGTGTTAAGTGTCTGAGGCCGGATTTGAACTCAGGTACTCCTGACTCCAGGGCCAGTGCTCTATCCACTGCGCCATCTAGCTGCCCCGGGAAAACCATTTCTAAATGCTTAAAAATATATAAATGCTTAGTATAAATTAGTACCTGAAACTTAGCAGTTCTTTCAATTATGATTTTTAAAAAATCTGAAAAGGGAGCTCTAGGCTTCCCTAGATTGCCAAAAGGATCTATAATATGAAACAGATAAGACCCCCTGGTATAAATAAAAATATGAAAAACAATCCCTGCTTATTCAAGGAGCCTACAGCATGAGGGGAGAGGAGACATATAAAGTGTTAACTATAATAGAAAATAAAATATGGAAATACATGGATGAATAGAGGCACAGAGAAGGAAAGTCTGTGTTGTGGCTAAAAAATGGTAAGTAGTACAATTTTTAAGGATTTTATAAAATACAGAGATTAGGATAAGTACAATACAACTAAAAATCAGATTGGAATCCATTTGTCCAAAGCCATGAATGTTAAACTGGGGAGTGTTGGCTTTATTTAATAGGAGATGGAAATGCATTGATTATTTCTGAGTGGAGGGACTGGATCAGTTCTATACATTAGGATGATTAATCCAGCAAGCATATGTGAAGGATATTGGAGTAAGAAGTGCCTAGAGTGGACAAGATCCATTAGCAGGTGATTACAATAACAAAGATGAGAGGAAGTGAGGCCCTGGACTAGTGTGACAATAGTAGGAATGGTAAAGAGGGTACAGAGAGATTGTAGAGATATGTTTATCATTTTTCTTCCTCATCTTTACTTACATCTGAGCCTTTGGCTTCATAATGACTGGTACTCTAGTGACATATTGCAATATCAAGAAACCTTTAAAAAATTAAATTGAACATTGTCTGTATGTACATGAAGTAAGATAAAAGCATGGAAGCAAATATCCAGATAATCTGGAATAAACTACTTTCAATAGACACATTCAAATTAAAGGTAAGTTTCAGCTGTCAAAAATACATTAACACATACATATTTTACTGTATCCATAATCTCTGCCAGTACAGACACCAACCCAGCCACACCTGGCAGTCGGTGGTACAATAGATGAAGAGCTGCGCTTGGAATCCTGAAGAGCTAAATTCAAATCCATCCTTAGACACTAATTGTGTGACCCTAGGCAAGTCACTTAATCTGCTTGACTCAATTTTCTCAACTATAAAATGTGGATAATAATAGCATTCACCTCACAGGGTTGTTGTGAGGATCAAATGAGCTAATAATTGTAAAATACACTTAACACAGTGCCTGGCACTTCATGAGTAAGTGATTGTTCCATTCCCTTGCATTCTCACTGTTCAGTTCTTGTTCATGCTCTACTATAAAATCTTCTATAGAGAATCTAAATAGTACATTGGAAGATTTTCTCTGGGTTGTTTAATGTTCTATTCATACCAAAGCAAGAATCTATCATTTCTTACTCCCACAACATGAGAAGCCTATCTTTGAGGGGGAAGGGGATTGGGGAGAGGATACATGCCTTAAAGTGGTATCTTTTTTTGCTATAGACTTATTTTACCTGCCATGCATCTCTTCCTTTGGGTAGATGCCTCAGACATCTGATTTTCAAACTTGGCTGCACTGATTTTGGACTATTTTTGGTTCTCTACTGTGGGGACCAATTTTTAATTGGGGAGTGTTAGCTAAGCGGCTTGCCGCAATACTGGGGCAAGGAAGGAGATTGGCAGCCTCCCTCAAAACAGAACAGGATTTATTTTAACAAGAACGAACTTAAAAACAAACAAACAGGATCGGCAGGATCAAGGTAAAGGAAATAAAATGGGGAAAGGGAAATTATACAACCTGAATAACACTACCTACCGCCCAGGAATCAGCTGAGAATACACACCCCAACTTCTGTCGCCTTCCAGCTACCAGCCAGAATGGCGAATTCTCCTCCCCCTTCCCAGCAAACCCCAGCAGCCCCCAACCAATTAGCTGGCTGCTCTGACAGTCACATGACTGCCCTCACTAGGCTTCCAATCATTATAATTTTGCCAGGCTCACGTAGTTGTCAGCGAGTGGTGATAATGTGAGGTGCCAGCGCTACAGCGATGGCTACAACCAGTGAGTGGGTGGAGCCCCAGGCCAGTGCATGCGCCAAGATGCTTTTTTTTGTTTTGTTTTTTTAATTCTAGCAAAAAAATGGGGTCATAAAAATCTCAACAATTAATTCTTTATACTACCATGTGCTCATCATGGGTAAATCTCTCCATCAAGCAAGATCCAATCAATCTTAGCATTTATACCTCAACTGAACCCTCTGCTTCTCTGGTTGGAGGGCAAAGCCATAAACTCCTTAATCTCCATTTAAGGAGGACAGACAGCAGAGATATCTGTCCAGACATCTCATTTCCTCTTCTGTGCTCTTTTTTAAAAATGTCTGTGTCTGTAATGGGCAATCCCTAGCAGTTTTCAGCATTCTTTTGTGTATTGTCTTCCACCATTAGATTTTAAATTCCTTGAGGTCAAGAACTGTCTTTCATTTTTGTATTTGTAATCCTAGCACACAACATACTTGCTGACTATTGTATAGCTATAGTTTTTATTCTTCTTCCTATTCAACTTTGACCCCAGATTATTGTTCAGCTAAAGTACCAGTGTAGGTGTTTTGTGTGGATTTAAAGTAAGGAAGACCTCAAATCTTCTACTAGATGTTTAACTGTGAGCAAGTTAATTAATTTCTTAGTGACTTAGACAACTCCCTGGGGCTTTTCTACTAAGTCAATAAACATTTATCAAGTGCTTACTCTATACCAGGCACTATGCTTTGTGTTACAGATAAAAATAAGAAAAGATACAGTTCCTGCCATCAAGGAGCTTGGAATCTTTCTTATGAGGGATACACAAAAAAAGAAAATGAAAAGGTCTGGAGTAGGGGAGTGTCAGGAAGTACTAGCTACCAGCGTGGGGGAGGGAGGGGAATAATGTTCATGGAGTTAAAACCAAGCAGAATAAAGAGCTAACTGGAAAATTCTGAGCCTTCTATAAAGGAAGGCTTTAGAAAGAGTTTACTACTCTAGCCTGCAATCAGAAGGGAGAGGCAATTGAGGGACTTGAGAAGGTGATTGAGAGAGCTCCCACACAAGCAGTTCCTCCTACACTAGAAAATCACAGGTTTTTCAAATATGGTGGTTCCACAGTCACCAGAAATGAAAACAGATCACTGTAGGAATACTATTTTTGAACTAGATTTGTTATGCTCCTTCTACTTAGCATATACAAGTGTTTTAGGAATGATATGGATTAGTTGGATTTTATACAAACCTTTCTTGTTTACTGCTTTTCACTACTTTTGAGGTACTACCATTCATAATTTTCTGCCATTCTGCAGTGCAAATGAGTTTGTTCAATAAAATGGTGTTTCTTTTGCTCTGTCTTCTTGCTTAGCAAGTGTTTATTATCCAAGGGTGATTCTGGACTCTTTTGGTCTCCTCATTGTCATGACTGCTTTATATTGGCTAAACTTCTCTAAGAATTAGTGATAAAAATAATAATAAGTAGCTTACATCTATATATGGTTTATAAAGTTCACCACACACACACACACACACACACACACCCTGGAGGCAAAAAGTGATGTACTAATGAAGAGATTGAGGTGCTGAAGTTAACTAACTTGCCTAGGGTCACATAGTTACTAAAGGTCAAATCCAAGAATCAACTCCAGGTCCATTGACTCTGTGTCCAGGGTTCTTTCCACTAAAATTTCAATACCATTAAGCAAGCATTAGAGGAGTGACTTCTAAGTCACTTTGCAAGGTGCTAAGAATTACAAATACAAAAAAGCAAATAGTTTTTACTCTCAAGAGACTTAGATAGTACTGGGGAAAACACTTCTAAACAGAAAAATCAACATAAAACATATACAAAGTAAATTCAAAGTAGTTTCAGTTGTTTGATTTAAATTATGTGGTCGCCAACCGTTTTGTGGTTGGCAAACTGTGTTTTGTAAATTACTGGGGGCTAGGATGGGTTTTTCTAAAGTATTGCTATTTATATATTAATGGCTATTTATATAATAATGGTTATTGTACCAGGTTAGGCAGTAAGCATTTTTTATTATTAATTAAGATTAACATCACAGGTTAACACATTCTACCCATTGATCCCAGTTCTTCCCCCTGGGACCAAAGATAACAAATCTAATCTCTCATCCATATAACAGGGTGTCAAATACTTGAAGATAGCTATCTTATTCTCCCAAGGTGGAGATAATGTTCATGACTGCTTACTAATAATCAATCAATTATATATAATAATGGATACACTTTAATTTCTTTTTTTTTCAGTGAGGCAATTGGGGTTAAGTGACTTGCCCAGGGTCACACAGCTAGTAAGTGTTAAGTGTCTGAGGCCGGATTTGAACTCAGGTCCTCTTGACTCCAGGGCCGGTGCTCTATCCACTGCGCCACCTAGCTGCCCCGATGCACTTTAATTTCAATCCTTTATGGAAATAGTACTATTCCTCATTAGCACCCAGCATCAGTATCGTTACAGAGGCAAGGAAACAGTACTATTGTTCCCCATTAACTACATTCCCTGGAAAAACTGTCTCCAAAACCATGCCTTGCCAATATAATCAATATGGTAAAATTCTAAAAGTTATAGATAATTTATCTATATATCCAGCCCTAACCTTTCTTCTGAGCTTTCATCTCATATCGCCAACTGCCTTTGGGCATTAGAAACTAGATTCCCATAGATATCTCCAACTCAACATGTTCAAAACTCTCCCCTCTCCCAAACTTTCTTCTTGCTATCAAGTCACCCAGGATTGCAATCTCAGTGGCATCATTAACTCCTCACTCACACTCAACCCGAATAGCCAATGGGGTGCCAAGTGTCTTGTCAGTTCTAACATCAGAACATATGCACAAACCCACATCTTCATTGACACTATCACCACCCTGCAGCATGCCCTTATCACCTTAAACCTTGCCTATTTGCAATAAGCTTCTTAGTTGATCTCCCTTTCTTAACTCTTTCCCATTCCAATTCATTCTCCCCACAACAAAGTAATTTTTCACAAGCACAGGTCTAACTCCTTCACTAATTAGACCCCATGGGCTCCCTTTTACCTCCAGAATCAAATACAAAATCCGTAGTTTGGAATTTGAAACTTTCCACGACCTAAGTTTTTCCTTCCTTTCCATTATTCTTACCTTCATCACCTCCACAACCATGTATGATCTAGACCAGAGAAATTAATGCTGCTATTCTTCTCCTAAGAAATTCTATCTCCTAAGACTGTGCTTTTGTACCATCTATAACTCATGACAGAAATGTTTTCCTTCCTTACCTTGACCTCCTGCTTTCCCTAGTTTCCTCTAAAACCAGCTCACATGTCACCCTCTTCAGGAGGCTTTTCTCAGTCCCCTATTCCCTCTGCTAGTGCCTTCATTCTAATATTACCTTTGATTTATACTATAGATATAAACTCTGGTGGAAGTGTCACAGACCCTTTATTAATCTAGTAAAGCCCCAATCTCAGAATATTTTGAAAGGCATAAAATTGAATGCATAGAATTTTTTAAAACCCACTTATTTTGAAATACAGTTAACAAAATATTTTAACTAAATTCTTGGATCCCTGCCTATGAATGCCTGGTAGAGAGCTGATCATAGAGTTGCAAAGTCCCAAGTTGGAAAGACTTGGACCCTGGCTTTGTGACCCTGGGAAAGAGATAACCTCTCAGTGCTCTCAGGCAAGTCCTTGAGATTATACTTGCAGAAGACTTCCATTGAAAGGAGTCTCTTAAATAGAAGTAGTTCCCCACAGCAAGGAAATCATAGGCCCATACCAAGTAAATACATGATAATTTGAGGAGAAAGATCATTAACAAGTAGGATGGTCAGGCAAAGCTTTCTGTAAAAATTGTCATATGAACTGAATCTCAAGGGAATCTAGGGATTGTAAGAGGCAGTGGTAAGGAGGGAGTGCATTCCAAACCTAGGAAACAGCCTATGTGAAGTTATGGAGGCTAGAGATGCTCTTCAAAGTTCTAAGAATAGCCAATAAGCCAGTTGGACTGGAATAATGATGGCTTACAGAACAGTCATGTGCATTAAGCCTTGAAAATCACAATAGAACAGAGGTGAGCTGAAGCCAGCTTAATCAGGCTCTGCTGGAACATTTACAGGTCAAAACAACAACAACAACAACAACAACAACACTACAAATCAATGCATCATTTATACTCTTCCGTCCCAACCAGTTAAACATTAACCAGCACACCCTTGGGGTGAAGTCAGAATAGGAAGGCCTTTATAATGCCAGATGGCCAGTTCATACATCATCCTAGGAAAAAGGGATCCACTGAAGAATCAAGCATTTATTTGGTCAGACCTTCACTCAAGGGAGATTATTTCAGCTGTTTATGAAAGGTGGATCATTGAAGGAAAAGTGGGAATAATTCCTTATCCTATAAAATGGGCTGGAGAAGAAAATGGCAAACCACTCTGGTATTTTGATCAAGAAAACCCCAAGTGGGGTCACGGAAAATCAGACATGACTGAAATGACCCAACAACAACATCAAATTATAGTGATTCAAGTGTTATCCTCTAGTGATAATTTCTTGCTCTCTCTCCTGACCATCAACACCCCACTCCCCAATCCCACACCAACAGCTATCTACTGTGTATCTAGACTTGCATGGAGTTAACTGCATAGAGAAAATATGTGAACCCATGGAAGGGGAATCACATTAAAGTAACTCCTTGTACAGAGCCCTATTTGGCCTCACTTTGTTCTTCCAGTTGCTACTAGTAAGTGTACTTATAATAAAATCGAATTCATCCAGAGTAGAACAATGGAAAGAGCATTGAACTGGGAGTCAGAGTCTGTGTGCCTTCCTACACTGTAACGGCAGGAGGCTTCTGACGCCAAAAGAATCCTAGAGCTTCCAGGGTCAAATAAACTCCTGGAGTTTATGTATTCATAAGATTAAAAAATTTCACCAAAGAGCCCCAGGCCACCCAAAGGTGATGACAAACACTTACTTTTCTTAAATACTTGCAGCCCCTAGGCACTGACAGGAAGGATTTTCTTTACATGCCTTTTCTGAAAGGGAAGGAAAAAAGGAAAGGTTATGGAAGATAAACTAAGACCATCTAGAAATAGATGTGGCAGCTCTTTTCTCACCCCTTTACTTCAATCAGGATGTGGCTGTAGATTTTAGACAAGGGTGAGAAAATGATCTAATTAAAGCCCCAAACTCTTTCTGAAAGTCCAAACTTGCTCTCCCCTTTAATGTAATTACTTTAGTTTTCTATTTAATTTGGCATGTGTAAACAAAACCAAACAATGGAAGAAAGAAATTTACTTCCAAGTATACATCTTAAGTAATAAAACATTTAACAAAAAAAAAAATTTCAAAGGATTTAGGAAAGTTTTCTAAGCTACCTTACCTTCAACACTTATTCCAAGTGATAATACCTATTCCAGGTTGTTGTTGAAAGTTGTGGTGCTGGTGCTGGTTGCTGTTGGAGAAAGAGGAGGAAGAGGAGGAGGAGGAGGAGGAGGAAGAGGAGGAGGAGGGAGGAGGAGGAAGGGGAAGAGGAGGAGGAGGAGGAGGGGGGAAGGGGAGGAGGAGGGGGGAAGGGGAGGAGGACGGGGGAAGGGGAGGAGGACGGGGGAAGGGGAGGAGGACGGGGGAAGGGGAGGAGGAGGAGGAGGGGGGAAGGGGAGGAGGAGGGGGGAAGGGGAGGAGGACGGGGGAAGGGGAGGAGGACGGGGGAAGGGGAGGAGGACGGGGGAAGGGGAGGAGGACGGGGGAAGGGGAGGAGGACGGGGGAAGGGGAGGAGGACGGGGGAAGGGGAGGAGGACGGGATGAGGATGCTGCTGCTGCTGTTATTGTTGTTGTAGTCAAAACAATGTAGTGAGAGGATGATGTGTTTAGACCTCTTCCCACCCCCCCACCCCCCCACCAAAATAGAATGTTTTGTCTTACCTCTAAAAAATACTCTGACAATGGTTTCTAGTTCTTCACAGAGGCCTAACTAGGGATAGAAAACAGGTGTGCTGAAGGTGCTGAAATTTAGAGGGTGCTAATACTTTCTCACAGGTATAAACTGAGTTTAGCACCTAGTTAACAAAAATAATTACAGAAAATAAGAACTACCAAATGATGCTCCTCTCCCCCTGGTAGCTCCACCCTAGCTAAAACTCTCCCTAGTATAGTCCAGCCAGTACCTGATTTTCAATCCCCATGGCCTCTCCCAGCTTTTGCCTTGGAATGCCTTGGAGTCTCTGCCATCCACCCCCACCTTCACCCTCTCCACCAACTGAATGGAAGGTATACTTTGTGCCTTTTCTGTAGGCAAAAAGTTGCTAGTTATAGCTCCTATTATGTATAACCCTGTACTCCTATGGAATTCTCTCCCCAAGAGAAAAATAAACAGTCATTTTGAAGATGGTGAAGTCCTGTTTTAAGTAGAATTGAGTTCCCTTAATGCAACCTTCACATAACTGATAAGAATGTAAAAATAACCCTAATTCCATTATTTTATCTTCAAGGAGCAGTAGTGGGGGATGCAAAAAAAAAATGTTCAGGCCTGGTTGCAAATTAAAATGTATTCTCATTTAAAAAAAAGAGAAAATAACTTTTTTTGGAGAAAGAAAATTTTGAATTTGAATAAGGTCTGAAGACCATAACCTTTAGAACAAATCACCTCTCCTGTGCAAGGGTTTGTAGTTTTCTGTTATTGTTTATTCATTTGTATTCCATTCTGTAAGCTATTAGATAAACATCTTAAAGGCAGGGGTATACCTTTTGCAATTTGTCTGCTGGAGGAGGGGCCTTATATAAAATAATCAGAGATAAGCTATTTTGAAGGTAAAAAGAAAAGTAAGAAGTTGATTTTCATGGGATTATTTAAAATAACAACAATAATAATAACATGCTTCTATAACTAAACTTCACAGGTCTTTATATATGTTATTTAATTTGATTCTCACGATAACACCTGCAATAGCACAGATGCTATTATTCCCATTTTATAAATGAGGAAACTGAGGCTCAGAAAGTTTAAGTGGTTTGCTTCTTAGATTATCTTCACATACTTTATGTTCCAACCCAATTGGCCAAATTGCTGTAACCGTAACTTGGCACACTATTTCCTGCCTTGTTCAGAGTGTGTCTTCATCCCTTTGCAAAATCTGTCCACCTTAACCAGAACACAATTGTTCCTCACCTCTATTTCTTAGAGACCCCAACTGCCTTCAAGATTCAGCTCATGTGTTGCCTATGGGAACCTTTTTTTTGTTTCCATTCATTGTTGACACTTTTTCACTCCTAAACCTCTTGTATGTTTACTCATATGTTTACTAGATTGTATCCCCAATAGAGAGAGGACAAAGTTTTTGGTTTGGGGTTTGGGTTTGTTTTGGGGGTTTTTTCAGGGCAATGAGGGTTAAGTGACTTGCCCAAGGTCACACAGCTAGTAGGTGTCAAGTGTCTGAGGTCAGATTTGAACTCAGGTCCTCCTGAATCCAGGGCCAGTGCTTTATCCACTGTGCCACCTAGCTGCCCTCCAGAGAGTATTTCATAAATGTCTGTATATTCTTCCTCCTCACCTCCTGAATCTAGCACAGTTCTTTGTATATACTATGCACTTAATAATAATAATAATAATAATAATTAATAATATAATGCTCTGAAGTTTACAAAGTGTTTTATACATGTCTCATTTGATCCTCATAACAACACTGTGAGGTAGGTATTACAGATGAGGAAACTGAGGCTGAGAAAAGTTGAATGACTTGCACAAAGTCACACAACTAGCAAGTGTCTGAGTCACGATCTGAACTCAGGTCTTCCCAAGTCTAGCATTCTATTCACAAGGCCACTGAACTTCTTATTAATTCCATCAAAGTCACATGTTAACTAAGTAGCCAGGCTGGGACTAAAACACACTTCTGATTCAAAGTCCTTTACCATTCACTACCCTGCTTCTCAAAAAATATGGAACACAAATAATAGTTCTGTCTTTAAATGTCATCTAAAATAACACAAATAAAAGATCAGTTGGACTTTTAGGTATGGAAAAGGAAAGTTATATGATTCTCATTGTCCATTTGCAGAAAGCAGTAATGAAAGGAATTTCAGGGGAATGGTTTTCTTTTTCCCAAGTTCTAATGGCCACCTGTTTCCAAGAGGAAAGGAAAGACTGCAGAGAGAAGGTAAAGTCAGTATAGAAAACTAGGATGAATCCCCATGTAAAATATAAGGACCTCAAGAACAGGGACTAGTTTTCATTTGTCTTTGTATTACCAAAGTGTATAGTGCCTTGTTCAGAGTGTTTACTCAACACTTGTTGAGTTTCAGCTAATTGAAATGAGTTATTGTATCAAAGAAATATCCTTCAAGATCCTAGCCATTGCTACATCCATCCTACTACTCCAGTACTACCCTCATTCAATTTTTCATCCCATTTTTGACCTATTGAAATAGTCTCCTTAACTATTCTTCCTAGAGCTTCCAGTCTCTTCCACCTCTAATACAATATAGTGGTTGCAACATAAACAATCGAAGTCTGATTGCATTACTCTCCAGCTTTGACACCTTCCATATCTCCTTGTTTCCAGAAAATTAACTTCTTAGCATGGTACAGCCTAGCCCCAATCTCCCCTTCCAGCCTGTTTTTTCTGTTAATGTTCCCTTTTATTGAACTTAGGATCCAGCCAAACTTTATTTCCATGGCTTCAAGGACACTAATTCCTCTTATTGGAATGTCCTTCCATAATTTCTCTACCGGTACAAATTCTACCCATCCTTTAAAGCCTATCTATCTACCTAAGTTACCCCCTCTATTAAACTTTCCCTAGTGTTACTAACTAAAACTGTTTCTGTATCACTTCCCTTGTATGCCGATTATTTATCTCATTCATATTAAATTGTGATTAGTATGTCTTTGTCCCCTACTATAGAATTTTCAAATTGTGTACTTTTTAATAAATAAAGTCCGCTATTCATCAATGGGTCAGATCTAATGAAGCACATTGTTTTTCATATTGTTCAATTTAATACCACATTTATTAAGCACCTACTATGTTCAAAGCACTATATTAGCTGTTGAGTATACAAAGACGAAATGGAACAGACCTTACCCTCATCATGTTTAAGTTCTACTAAAGGAAGGAGGACTGAAGCTTTTAACATGTAAACAGATAAAACACACTTACAATGTTGAAAACAATGGTGACCAACAAGAGAACCAGCCAAATGTCTCTAGGACAGGGCTTCTTAAGTGTTGTTATTATATACCCCTTTGACAATCTGGAGAAACCTATATACCCCCTTTTCAGAATATTGTTTTTAAATGCATAAAATTACAAGGAAAACTAGTTATATTGAAATACATTAATAAAAAATATAGTCCTGTAGCTAGCATTTATATGATGCTTTAAGGTTTGCAAAACACTTTACAAATATTAAATCATTTTATTCTCCTAACAACCCTGAGAAGAAGGTGTTATTATTAACTACTTTCATGCACACTTGGAAACTGAGACAAACAGGTTAAGTAATTTGTTCAGGGTCACATGGCTAGTAAGTATCTCAAGTCAGATTTTAATTCAGGTCTTCTTGATTCCAGACCCAGCATTCTAGCCACTGTACAACCTAGCTGCCTATATATTTTAAACACAAACATTCATAGACCCTTGGTTAAGAACTCTTCTCTAAGAATTTTTGAAGAATGATTGCATAGTCACTTTTATGTTGTTTTCAAAGGCTGTAGGTAGAGAAAACCATGCCTTATTCATATTTTTATCTCCCACTCCATCTAGCACAGTGCTTTGTTGTAGCAGGTACTCATTCAATGTCTCTTGAATGAATGAATAAATGAATGAGTTAGCCAGAATGTATAAAACTCCAAAATAAACCCAAGTATCTTACAGGCCATATTGATTTGAAGCCAATTCATAGTGCATGAAATACATCTTCCCCAGGCCAATACTCAGTAGATTATGAGCTCCTTGAGGGCAGGAACTATATTTTGCTTCTTTTTGTTATTCCTAGTTCTTAGTTCAGTATCTAGCACATAATAGTCACTTTTAAAACTGATTGATTGATTAGTGGAACGAGAATAAACATTGCAATGACTGATTATTTGTTTTATTGTTTCTGTGTATGGAGGTAGTAATCATAGGCATAGTTATTTCCATTTTCGAGATGAAGAAGCTGAGGCTCAAAGAGTTTTTAAATGATGTGTTCTACCTCATACTGCTGGGAAGAGTCAGAGGTAATATTTGAATCTTAGTTCTCCAAATGCCAAATCAATCACACAACGCCTGGCACATAGTGGGTGTTTAACATTTATTGATTGATTATTACTAAAAGATCTCTTAGATTGCTTTAATCTCTAAATTCCCAATACTTAATGATTTTATAAAGCACAAACTCAATAGGGTCTCAGAGACAGAAGACAGCCAAAAGTTTCCTATTACTTTCCCTTGATCCTTTTCACCTTCCAAATTATGCTTCTGGATTGTCAGTATTCCTATTTTTTATTTGTCTATTTGTCTAGAAAATGGCTTGCTTGATCCTATCCACCAGGAATACAATATAGCTGTCAAGTAGTTAAACATGAAGGAAAAATACAGCTCTTGGGGTGCAGTAGTATTAAGGATACATTAAAACTCCCCATTGGATAATGCTTTCATTATAAGAAGTGTGGGGACCAAAAAAAGTCAAAGGACAACAATGCCTGCCCTCAAGGAGCTTACAATCTATGGGGGAGATAACATGCAAACAAATATATGCAAAGCAATCTATATAGAGGATAAATAACAAATAATTAACAGGCTGAAGGAAACAGAATTAAAAGGGGTTGGGAAAGGTTTCCTGTAGAAGGTGGGGTTTTAGTTGGGCCAGGGAAGGGAGAGCATTCCAAACTTGGGGGACAGGCAGAGGGAATGCTTGGAGCTGAGAAATGCAGTGTCTTATTCATCTGAAAGCCAGGAGGCCAGTGTCACTGAATTAAAGAGGATATATTAGGTAGTAAAGTAGAAGAAGAATAGAAAAGTAACAAGGGGTTAGATTATGAAGGACGTTGAATGCCAAATTATTTTGCATTTGCTCCTAGAGGGAATAGGAAGCCACTGGGAGGGAAAATTGATCAGATCTGTGTTCTAAGAAAATCACTTTGGTGGCTGAAAGAAGGATGGATTAACATTTGGAGAGACTTGAGGCTGGCAGACAAACATTCAGTCTATTGCAATAATCAAGGCATGAGGTGATGAGAGCCCCCTGTTTATTTTAACTTTAATAAAATGTTTAGGGAGTAGATCTGTGAGTTCATTAAAACAGGAAACTCCAGGCTGAGGAAACTCACTACCAGTGTAGGTCTCCATCTTCTCCACTTGTAGTCTTAAAGAATAATAAATTTTTAATTAACATTATTATTATTAGCTAACCTCATTTACTTTGTACCAGGTGATGTGCTAAGTGCTTTACAATTATTAAATCATTTGATCCTCACAACAACTCTGCAAGGTAAGTGCTATAACTACCTCCATCTTACAGATGAGGCAACTGACATAAACAGAGTTAAGTGACATGCCCAGAATCACACAGCTAGTAAGTGTCTGAGGTTGGATCTGAACTCAAGCCTTCCTGAGGAGTGAAGAGTTAAAGAACTTCCCAGAATCATAGAGCCATTACGTATCAGAAGTGGGATATAACATGAAACTTCTTGGCTTCAAGGCTGCCTCTAATAATTCTACTCTACTGCCTCTCAGGAAATGCTTATTAAATTGAATTGAACTCTTATTTGACTATTTTAGCAGGATAAAATCTATAGATTTCATTTTCAGTTCCAATCCACTGAGATTGGGAAAAATTAATTGGTACCTTTATTATAATTTGTCATGGATGTCAGTAATATTATTTTTAATGTTATATTTTAAGGATCTTCTAAAAGTATACTTTTATGGTACAAACCACCCTTTACAGAGATTAGAACAGGAAACTGATTTACCAGAGACAACCAATCAGTGGCAAGATTGAGGACTAGAAATCATGTCTTTTGACTCTAGTGTAGGGCTATTCTCAATCGAATACACTGCACTGTCATCTCTTTCCCCAACAAAATTTTAAGTTCCAATGCTATACTTGTTTCCCATTCTTCAGAACACAAAGTATATGCTAGGTAAAACATTCTGAATTGAATCATATAAAATCATATAATCTTAAAAATGAAAGAAGACTCAAAAGCCATTTAATCTAACCCATAACCAAGTAAAAATGCCTTTTCCAACTCCCAGACCAATGGCTAATCAGGCCAATTTGGACAACTCTGACTTCAATTATATGGAAACAAATTTTCTCTCTCTCGAATTTGCACCTGTCAGTCCTAACTTTACTCTCCTGAGACAGATAAAATAAAACTATTTCCCTTTCCACTTGATAGTTCTTCTACTATTTGAAGAGATCTACCAAGTTTCCTCCGAACCTTCTCTTCTCCAGGATAAGTATCCCCATTTCATTCACCTAGTCCTCAGATAAGGTATTTTCCACTGCCCTCTTCATCCTGATTTTCTTCTCTGGACACCCTCCAGTTTGGTAATGTCTAAGGTAGTTCAGTTAGACTGCCTCTTTCCTCAGATACAATTTAGTCCACATACCTTATTTCATATTTGAGGGAACTGAATTCCAGAGAAATTCAGGGACGTGTTCAAGATCACTTAGGCTACTAATGGAAGGGTCAGACTTTTGAAACCAGGTCCTTCCTTTGCCTGTAAATCCAGGACTTATTCCTTTCCTATACTACACCAAGAAAACAAGAACTTGTCCATTTCAAAGAATCCTGTGGCAATTGTATAGCTTTGAATACTAATGTCAGAAGAAAAAAAAATCCAGCAAGATTAAGGCTTCTGGCATGTATTTTAGCAATTACAGCTGTTTGCAATATATATGGGCCACATCTATATTTGAAATCTGCTGTTACCATCAACCATCTGCCTGGAAATGGTGGGAAAAGGCCTGGGTTTTGTTCGTTGCTCAGGAAATAAAATATACATAACATTTTGCCAGACCTGCAATTTTTGTACATGTGTTTCTTTTTCAAACGTTAACCGAATGAACTGAAAATATGTATTGTCAGTAACTTTAAAAGCTCTTTTGAGATGTTAATGCAACTTTGTCTTTTAAATGTATGCACTTATGAACTACTACCCAACTAATTCTGTATTAAGCACTTTTATTAGTAGTAATATAACTATAGGTTATAATAGTAATATAGTTATAGATAAACCAAATAAATGAAGGTGTGCTTGCCTATAAATGGTTAAAATGGCAATGTCCTTTAGACCAAAGCTTCTTAAACTGGGGTTGAGTAACTGAATGTAGTGGTTGGTCATGAAAAATTTGGCAACAATAAAAGGTTATGTATATCTATTTTGAATACCTATGTACCTGAAGTCAAGTAAAAATTTCTCAGGCAAAAATGGGTCATGAGTAGAAAAAGTTAAAGAAGCCCTGCTCTAGTAGTGGAGGCTATCCCTATATAAGGATATCTACAGGAACATATTGACGTAATTTTAAAATGAAATGTTATCTGTGTTTTATTGTATTTTTGCTTATTTTGTTGAATATTTCCCAATTACATTTTAATCTGGTTTAGGGCACATTAGAGTGTTGGGGGCCAATGTAAGCATGTTTGACACCTCTGCTCTCTGTTTGCAGTGTCATTGTACTGATTGCATCAATGTTTCAGAATTTCAGAACCTTCTAAATGAGAATCATAATCACTCAGAGTTCAGCCCAACTATCCATGTAGGAAAAAAACAAATGCATGAAAATTATCCATTGTATAGACCCTGAAATGCAGTTAGATGGAAAACCTACTGGAGATCATCAGTTATATAACAGATATGGTTAAGATTGTCTTATATGTCTACCCTTGTACAGGGGACATTAATCAATACATATATCTTGGGTTGACACTGTGGATAAACAATGATTTGAGCCCAGAGATAAATAGGAGGAAGAGAATGGGCTATGTTGCCTTCAGATTTTAAAGAATCCTTTTAATAACTCAGGTCCCCCCATCCCCCAAATCATAGGCTATTTTAAAAATCAATATTCTACTAGTATTGCTTTTAAAAGCTATTCAACTTCAAAACATGGAATTCTACAATTTCCCCAGAACCGATATTGCCAACCACCTAAATGAAGGGCAATGAAGTGATGTATTATGGCTGTAAATAGGTTGAAGCACATCCCAACAATGAACTATACATGAGAATTGGCATTTAAAAAAATCATATGATTGGAAAAGGAAGTGAAATTTGGAGAGAAAATTCTGTAATATCCAGAAAAGGTTGTTATGTTTAGTGTACTTTCTTTAAATAGTCAACACTACATAATACATAATTTTTTCCTCAGATCAAATTTTATAGGTGATTTTGCTTTTATATCAATCACTCTTGGATAGAACATCCTCCACCAGCAAACTCTGTCTTGTAACAAAGAAAATACATCTAAACAAGAGCAATCAAGATACTTACTGCACCTGATTGTATATGAAACATTTCACCCTACTATATTTTTACTTTTCTGATAAGAGGAGAAAGATATCTTTGATTATCCATTCTCCAAGATCAAAATTAGTCATTACAATTACTCAGTTCCAGTTCCTCTTAGTGTTCTTTTCATTTTCATTACTGCAGACACTATGCATATTGTTCCCATGCTTCTAATGTCTTCTCACAAGCCATACAAATCTTCCCATTTTCCATTAAATTCCTTCTATTGACCTTATCTTCATACATGATGATATCCCATTATACTCATATACCATGCTTTGTTTAGCTATCCCCTACTAAATGGGTGCTTCACTTTGTTTCCACACCAAATATGTGTGTGTATGTATGTATGTGTGTATATGTGTGTGTATACACATATATATGTATGTATGTATGTATGTATATGTGTATGTGTTTGTGTATATATATGTATGTGTGTATATATATATATATGTATGTGTGTATATATATATGTATGTATGTATTTATATTTGTTGTTCAGTCTTTTTATTTGTACCTGACTTTTCATGACCCCATTTAGGGTCTTCTTGGCCAAGATACTACCTCTAAAATGAAAGAGGTGAATTAGGTAAGCTCCAAGGTCCCTTCCAGCTCTTACTCTATAATCCTATAATCCTACGTTTTTAAATAGTTAAAATAAGATTTTGGACCTGAAAAAATAATTTAGGTGGCATCCCTTACAATTACTGATCCCCAATATGATGGTACATTGGGAACCATGAGATCTTGGTTTAAAATCACAACTCTACTACTCATTGTAGTAAATCTCTCTGGGGTGTCAGTTTCTTCATCTATAAAATGAGGAAGTAGGAATGAGTTATCTCTGTGTTCTTTTTCAGCTCAAAATTTATATGATTGTAAATGTGGAGTTAGGAGAGTAAGAAAACATTTCAAAAGTCACAATACATGTGGTCCTATAATTAGTCTTGTGGTAATCTGAACAAGATACATTTCAAGAATCTATAAAATAACGAGAAGTGCGATAAGTCAACACTTGTTTTAAAATGCATATATAACAAACACATCAATATGATACAATAAATAAAGACAATAGGAGCAATGAAAATTTTCACAGTCTTCCTAAAGAAAGTAATAAATCACTTCTATGATGACAATTCATAAAAGCTAAATGAATCTAATGCACATTTTTGGTGGGATAAAAATGGTATAGTATACCAGTACCAGCTTTTCCCAAAATTTTGACTGTAGCAACAGATGAGTCATAGTGCAGTGAAAAGAACTCGAGTCAAAGGACATGGATTCAAATCCTAACTCTGCTCCCTAAATCCCCTTTTCACCTTAGTTTCCTCATCAGTATAATGAGGGGTTTGTATTAAATGGCCTATAAGATTCCTCCCAGCTCTGAATCTATGATAGTATGATTAATAAAACCCACCAAGAGAATCAGAAAGCAAAAACCCAATTAAGAGCCTATGAAAAGAAAATATATGTACTTCTGTGGTATAGATATACCTGCAGGATATAGTGTGGCAGCTAGGTGGCACAATGGCTGGGAGTAAAGAAGACATCTTCTTGAGTTCAAATCTGGCCTCAGACACTAACTAGCTATGTGACCCTGGACAAGTCACTTAACTCTGCCTCAGTTTCATCACCTGTAAAGTGAGCTTGAAAATGAACTGGCAAACCACTCCAGTATCTTTGCCAAGAAAACCCCAAATGGAATCATCAAGAGTCAGACACAATTGAAAAACAACTGAACAACACAGGATGTAGTGGTGAGATTTACATGAGACAATGAACTCAAATCCCCAATTGAAAATTTCATGTACTCATCCTCCTCTGTCTAAATGTAGCTATTTTCTACACAAAAGCAAACAGGAGCTAACAAGAAAGCCCCATTATAATGGCAGATTTTGAATATGCTTATCTGGCAGAATTATCCAGGAAATTATCATCTCACTATACTTAGCCTTGGTCAAACTACATCAGTAGCATTGTTATTCAATTCTGAGCACCACATTTTAGGCAGAACACTGATAAGTTAAAAAGTATCCAAAGAAGAGCAATAAGTATAGGCCATCTACTTGATAGCCACATGGGGATCTCAAAGTAATGGAAGATATAATACTTAGAGAATAGAAGATATAAATAGAACATGATAGATGTTCTTCAGTTATTTGAAGAGCTGTTAAATGGGAAAGTAATTAAACTTGTTCTGCTTGTCTCCAGAAGGCATAATTTTCATCAACAAGTTACAGAGAGGCACATTTTTGTTTAATATTAAGAACTCACCCCTTCAAATATACCTAATAAATCACAGCTATAATAAACATTCTTCTAATACCACCTTCAAAAATTAGTATTGAATTCCCAATGATTTTTCTCCATTTGGCAGCTGGAGAATGATCTACATTAAGGGAAATAAAGGCATAAGCCAATTAACCAGATAATTCAAAGCAACACAATACTAAAAATATATATAGCAAATGTTGGAGAATGAGTTGATTTTTTCTCTAAAATTACTCAATTATATCCATCCTGAATCACTCTTTACTATTAGAAATTCTATATTGTCTCAACCAGGAGTAAATATTGGAGAGAAATATTGTGTGATATTACTAAATTTTAAACTACAGCCTAATTTTATCAAGTGATGAATTTTCCTACTGAAATGTGGCAAACTCATCTTCTCAAAAGTTGAGATTTCCTTTTTGAGACTTTCCTTGAAGCTGATATCAAAATTGTGACATTTCACCCTTCAAGCTTCAGGTTTACTATACCTTCATTCCACCTTCACCACATCCTCTCATTTGTTTCCAAACTCTCATATAACAGGTGCTATTTTCCCTTGGTATTCATGAACATGCTAATGAAAGTAACAGCAATATTACCATTCAATTTTTTCATTAAAAAAAACATTTGTTGTTGTTGTTCATTCATTTTTCAGTTGTGTCTGATTCTTCATGACCCCATTTGGCAAAGATACTGAATTAGTTTACCATTTCCTTCTCTACTCCATTTGACATATGGGGAAACTGAGTCAAATAAGGTTAAGTGACTTGTCCAGGTCCCACAGCTAGTAAGAAATTTGAGGACAGATTTAAACTCAAGAAGATGAATCTTCCTGATAATAGGCCTGGCACTCTATCCACTGCTCCACCTAACTGCATTTAGCTTTACTTAGAAAGACAACTTTAATGATAAAGACAACAAATTTATTTTTTAAAGGCCATCTAATCAGTGGTTGCTAAAACCTAAGTAATTAGACATTTTCCTGTGCAAATCACCATTTCCCCCATTTTACTTCTCTGGCACAAAGTGAATAGTCATAGGAAAAAAGGAGAATGTTAATTTCTATGGCAATTCTTCATCTTGATGGAATCACATCTTCAGATTTTGGCAGCTCAGCACCATATGGTAGGAACTCATTAAATGCTTTCTGTTTGAAGGAATAAATGATTCTAGTCCAATTTTCCAGACAATTCTTCTACTAAGATACTGTGCTTTACCATTCTTATTTAATTAAGCTAACATAGCTAAGGTCACAGAAATTAAGTCTTACAAAATCATGGATTTAAAAATAGAAAAGACTTTGGAGGTCATCTAATCCAACCACTTCACTTTACAAATGAGGAAATTGGGGTTCTAAAAAGTCAAGTGATATGTCCAAGGTCATACAGCTACAAAGTCAGAACCAGGATTTGAATCAGGCACTCTGACTTCAAATCCAGGGTATTTTTCACTATATCGTTATTGCATGTTAATGAATCTATATCACAGGCATAGGATCTTAAGAATAGAAATCATCTTAGAAGTCATTGAGCCAGTATGTTCATTTTGCAGATGAGAAAAGTGAGACCCCCACAATTCAAGGGATATACAGTCATATAGGTAGTTATTGGGAAAGCCAGAACTAGAGATTAGATCATTCCTATTCTCAGCCAAATGTCTGACATAGAACTCTTATTTTTGTCACTCTGGTGAAGTGTCAAGACAACTGTTTTCAACCAAAAGAGAATGTTTTTTCAGCAGGTAGCAATTGTTAGATTTCTAGTTTTCTTGTAGGTCAAGACTTTTTTTTCTCTTTCTACTTTAATTGATACCATTCAATAATACATTCAGTTCCATTCCATTGTAAACCTGATTATTTTAAGTCTATAACAACAGCTGTCTAGATGTAACAGAACAGCAAATAGCATTTTGTGTGCATATTTTTCCTAATGAAAATTGAGAGAGGAAACAATTTGACCTTTCTTACAAAGTCTAAATATGTGTGATAGTCCCCTATGGAGATACAGAAGAAAAAAAGAGAAAGGAATTGCAATATAATCCTCCACAAATAAATAATTTCTATGTGATTTAAAGTAGATTTATGCAGTGAGGTACAGCCACAAAGCTGAGCCAAAAAGAAGTGGTGGAAACCAAGCCTTTCAACAAGCTTTATTTTTTAAGAATAGAAGCCCCCATCTGAAAGAGATTCTTCTCTAAGGTGATCTCATGGTACTTTGGGGTCTTCTTAGGCCCTTGTAATATTGTGTATTATGATTATCTTTGCAAATTTCTTGCCTCTTCTCACTAAAGCTGTAACTTGCTGTAAGGAAAAGATCTGTTTTATTCATCATTGTATCTCCATGAGTGCCTAGGATAGCATTTTATAGGTAAATAGCACTTATTGTGTGTGTATGTGTGTGTGTGTGTGTGTGTGTGTGTGTGTGAGGCAATTGGGGTTAAGTGACTTGCCCAGGGTCACACAGCTAGTAAGTGTTAAGTGTCTGAGGCCGGATTTAAACTCATGTCCTCCTGAATCCAGGGCCGGTGCTCTATCCACTATGCCACCTAGATGCCCCTAAATAGCACTTATTAAATATTTGTCAAATAACTGAATGAATGAATGAATGAATGAATGAATGGACAGATGATTGAGATTAATTAAAGATGACAGTACTAATAAACTAATAAAAAGCACATGCATTCACTTGATACCCCAGTAAGGGAGATTGTGTAGTATAATGAAAAAACTTAGCAAAAGAAAACCTGGATTTGAATCCCTCCTCTTCTAAGTCCTACTTGACTGCCTTCTGACAAGTTACCTCACTTTTACAGGGCATCAGTTCCTCACCTGTACAATGAAAGGATAATACTAGGTTATTTTTAAGTGCCTTCTAGTTTTAAACTCAAGTGAGGAAGTTCAATAGAGTCAAATATTTCGTGTAGTTTTCTAACCTAGGAAGATTTTCAACTTAAAGGGATTTTTTAACCTTTTTCTTAAATTACAGGCTATAAGAAACAAAAGAGCTATTAAACCCCCCAAGACTCTAGTTATCTTAGACTACCTCCCCAAGCAAAAATGCAGGTGAAAACTGAAACATATTGGGGGAAATCAAGACATTTTTCCCTTGTAAGGAATTAATTGTGATTTGGGGTTTCTATGGCCCCATCATTGCTTCATTATGGTCAGACTGAAAAGATGTAATCTTGAAAAGCCTAAGAGAAGATTGGTGTGTACTTGGAGAAGAAGAGCTACAATCTATACACAGGTAAGTAAATGCAAGAAAGTTTATAGATGAAGAAAGTACTAACTACTGAGGAGATCATGGAAGTCTTCTTTGGGAAGTTGGCACTTCTTCCTCATTTGCCTCAGAATGGGAAAGAAAACAAGCATTTACTAAGGACTTATTATGTGCCAGTACAAAGCTAATCATTGTAAAAATATTATCTCATTTAATCCTCACAAAAATCATGGGAGGTAGGTGCTATTATTATTTCCATTTTACAGAAGAAAGAACTGAGATAAACAGGTGAAGTGATTTATCAAGTGTCTAAGGTACAATTTAAATTCAAGTTTACCTCATTCCAAGTCCAGCATTTTCATTTCTGTGCCGCCTAGCTGCCTTCTTAAGACTTAAGTCACCTTCTCCAAGAAGAATTCTTGGATAACTTCCTCCTTTCCCTCCCTGTTTTCTTTCCCTTCTTAGATTAATACCTTGTATTTACTTATCTGTATATACAAGATATCCCCTCAATAGAATGTAACCTAATAGAAGGCAGGGCCTATTTCATTTTTGCCTTTGTATTTGACACATTTGTTTCTTTCTAGTTCAGTCTTCTGATTTCATCAGTGTGGGAAACTCCCTGTGTGGAAACTTCCTCTAGTCATGATCAGCAATTATTCACAAGTTTCTACCCTTAGAGAGTTGTCTAGAACCTGAGAGGCTAACTGACATGCCCTGCATCACACAACTAGTATGGGTCATACTCAGGACTCATTCACAGGTTTCCTGAATCTAGGAGTATGCCTTTATCCATTTATCCACACCACCACTCTCTTCTAACCCTTACTCAATCATAGGCATACTGTAATAAATTAGGCTTGTGGGTACTCCCTCCTAAGATGCAGTTAGCAAGCATGTATACTAATGCCTAATCCATATGATTCTTGCCCATGGCCTCCCATGGGTCTACCCAGGAAGTTCACAGATTTTGTGGAGCACTGTATCCTCATTCTCTTCACATACTGTGGGTATCAATGGAGCACATGTTGTGTCCAACTCTGATCCCTTATTTTAATCATGTGGTTAGCCCATTATCTTTTATGCATATACACTTCTCTTTCAATTCACTTCTCCCTCATAATTTCTTGCTTGTAATGTGCTGCAATCTGCTCATATCATGCACTCCTCCTTTGATTGATCCTTACCTTCCAGTCTCCAGACGCTGTAGTAATCTCTGAGTTGTAGCCATATAACGCCATTGAAAGAATAATAGTATTCAAAGAATGGGTGTTCATTTTAGGAGAATCTTGGGATATTGAACTAAACTTAATTTAAATTCATTGTCAAAGAAGGAAAATGGTATTCCTTTTCAGAATTTTTGAAAAGCCTGATTTACTTCATTAGAGCAATAATTTGCTCAGTTCTACCAGTTTTGCTAACATACCACAACAAATAGAAACAAGTATAACAAAAAGGACCCAGAAGTTCCTGACTGGATACTAAAGTAAAGAAAAAGAGGTCAATCTAGAATGATCCACCAAGACAATTCATATACTATACCTACCTGTAAACCTTCTAACATACCTCCTTTCAACATAAGTGGAAGTTTCCTCCATTTCATTTAAAAGAGAATTTTTTCCCAATTTCATTCCCATAGTGAATGGCCTACAGATTTCTAAGCCATAAAAATATTGCCTAGTGGTCCTTGGCATAGAGTGCATCTCCCAAGTACCAAAATGCTTTTTGACTTCTTTTTTCACACCAAAACTTAAGTTTAAAATATTAGCCAATTTTCCTTTGGATTGGCCTTGCTCCTCTTCTCCCTTCCCCACAAACTGCTATCATATGATCTGTACCACTGTACTATCAGTTCGGTTGTGTCAGCATTTCCCTTTTTGCAGTTCACATTGCAACGGTTTAGAAAACTTGTTGTAGATGGAAAAAAAGAGGCATCTTAAGCTGAAATGCACAAGTAAAATCCTATCACTTTGTGAGCAATTTCTTTTGTCTACATTTCAAAAAATAAATAAATTTTGCAGACATATATAAAAATGTGCTAGCTAATTTAAGAGATGTGTTAAGGTGAGATGAATGGAGGTGTCAGGAAACTGAAATGGACTCCAGGTGAGAATGTCTTCAAGACATAAAACATAACGATATATACAGAAGTACCATTAGAGAGAAGACATGTATAATGGAGGACCCCAATTTTCCTTCATAAGCAGAGCAACCAACAGTAGCCTATGCAATTTCTTCCAGAAGCCTCACCCCATGACCCAGGATCTCTCTTCCAGCTCCCAGTCCATGCATATGAAGAAATATTCCTAAATAAAACAGTATCTTTATCATGCCTTGACTTTCTGTTCAGTAAATGTGAGCACTTAAATAAACTGGTGCATAAATTGGTTGTCCTCATAGTAGTGCACACAAGATGATGGGAGTTGGTATTTCAAAATATAGTGAGGTAATTAATTCCTAGAAACTGAAAAGAAAGGGACTGAAATATTTTTATTCATCTTTTTTCTTAACCTCTAGAGTATACAAAGATATATATTTCACTCAGATTGTCTGTTCCCTTCATAAGTGGAATTCATTTGTTTCCAAGTGGAAGAGAAGAATGCATGTATGAAACCCCATAGCAGACAATTATCATTGACAAAAATATTGGTGTGCCCATTCTAATAGGAAAGAAAAGCAAAGTAAAAAATAGACACCAACTAAGCTATCTCCTTGAAATCAATTTTTGAGGTAAACTTTATATCTGCAACACAGAATTTGTTAAGCTCTGCTATGGGTTAGTAATGGCTGTTCAATAACTAGTGGTCTAGCAATCAAAAGAGAGCCCTCAGCAGGTCCCAAATCTCTCTAATAGGAAATTGAGCATGGATTCATGAAACCTAAGTTGGAATCCTAGCTCTACTACTTAAAAACAATATGACCTAGGGCAGCTAGATGGCGCATTGGATAAAGCACCGGCCCTGGAGTCAGGAGGACCTGCATTCAAATCCGACCTCAGACACTTAACACTTACTAGCTGTGTGACCCTGGGCAAGTCACTTAACCCCAATTGCCCCGCAAAAACAAAACAAAACAAAACAAAAAAACAATATGACCTGAAGAAAGTCACTTAATCATTCTGGGCCTCAGCTTCTTAATCTATAAAATGAGACATTTGGACCATATGACCTTGAATGTCCTTTCTAGTTGTTAATCTAGTTGTTGCTTTAAAATACAAAGGCTCACTCCTATTAATTTTCAAATTGAATAATTATGAAATGAAAATTGGATTACAGTAAAAAAAAATCAGCTAAGATTATTCAAGGGTTCTAAATCTTCACAATTTCCCTAAATTGTAACAAAACATTCACCACTGGAAAAATAATTTAATAAGTAAGAACCTACCATGTACCAGACACTTCAGGGGATATGAAGACAAAATTAACAGAGTCCTTCCCCTCAGAGAGCTTACATTTTACTCAGGGGAAGAGATGATAAATATAGCAAATAGATAAGTAAAAGTAAAATACATTGGAAATAAATCCATAGTAATTTTGGGGTGGAAATGTAATCACAGTATCCTATTAAATGTGTAGCTATGCTTGCTCTGTACAGAGTTAGATCTATTACTTTAAATCTTAATGGACATATCTAACTCCCAGTTCTTCCATTCATCTGCTGTCTTAAGAACAGCATGCCACAGTTCAGCCTTTTTTGCCTAGAAGGGGACTCATACCTCACTTTTTTGGGCAACATCAAACTGTCTGATATAATGATCAATCTCTAGTTGTTCAAGAGATCAAGGATCTGTTTGATCACCCATGGTTCTGCAGAACAGAAAATTATTTTTGGTCAAAGTTCTTTTCCTCTAGAAAGATATGGATTCCCTCACATTAACTTTAATTTCTCCAGCTCTATTTTGCCAAAAAGTATTTAGGTTTCCACAATGTTTAAAACTCTGTGGGGACAAATTGTCATGACAATGTGTACGGACCAACAATAACAAATCCTGTTAACAGTACTGGGACTGATGTGAAGTGCTCCCCAGTTACAGCTGGGAAGTGGCACACTGTGAATGTTTCCTAAACTATTATTGGAGATCTTTAAATTAATGTCATTATCAGAGATGTGCAGATGACAAATTATTTGATTTCAGATTGTATTCCACACAAATATCCATTTCTTTTCATTGATTTTGCATATAACAGCAAAATAAGAAAACAGTTTTCTCATTCTCTCTCCCTCCCTCCCCCCCCAGCTCTGAACAAATTTATTTATATGCTCTTATCTCCTGAAAAGAAAAGCAGGAGGTGATATATACAGTAGTGAGTGACATATTATGCTCTGTGGAGTGACTACGTGGCATCTCACAATCCTTTGTGATATATCAGATGGTTTCTGCTGAATTCCACTTCAGAATTGTCTCCTGCCTTTATGCATTAAGGGCATGTGGTTTTTCATTTACAAAACCCTTGGTGATCACCCTTTGCTGGCTTCTGGTAAGTAGAAAAGACTGTTAGACCAAAAAGTTCACTGTTGTCTGATTTTCGAAAAGGATTTTTGGCCACAGACATTCATTGATTGACATCTTCATGTCTTACCTTCTGGTGCCAGCCAAAGAGCTGCAGAAGCAGCACCTACAGAAGAAGAATGATTAAAATCACTCTCTCCCTATACAGTCCGCCCTGGCAGTACTAACAGCAACTCATCCTAAACAGAAAGGATTATTGTGGTCAAATTATCTTTTTTGGGTTTTTTGTTTGTTTGCTTGCTTGCTTGGTTTTTTTGTTTGTTTGGGGGGGGGGTGTTGTTTTGTTTTGTTTTGTTTTGCGGGAGAATGAGGGTTAAGTGACTTGCCCAAGGTCATAGAGCTAGTAAGTTTCAAGTGTCTGAAGCCAGATTTGAACTCAGGTCCTCCTGAATCCATTGCACCACCTGGCTGTCCCTGATTCTGGTCATATTATAATGGGCAGGTAGTTTCTCCGTTTCATTTTTTTTAATTGCTAAAGCTAAAGTTTAAACATTCCCCCTTTGTTCATCTAGTGCAATTGACCACAACCATGGCTGCTGTCTTAAAAGCTTCAATATTTTCTACTAGTTGGTCATTGCAACCACCAGGTAATTCTATTTGCATATAGCCAATTCATAATTTGTTCATTAAGATGAATAAAGAAGATTAAATAAGTATTTTCCCCTGGGAAGTCCTGTATGACCTCACCTCCAAAATGGATTCCTGCCCCACCTCTCTAAGTTATAATACCCATCTTCCTTCAAAGTCCATGTCGAGTGTCACCTTTGAGACTAGATCTTTTCTGATCTCTGTTGTTAGTGCTTATTTCCTCTTTAAGTCCTTTTACATATATTTTATATCTGTTTATCTATGCATCTGTTTATCACCCCAATAAAATTCAGTTCAGTTCAACAACAGTGATTAAGTCCTTTCCATGCTGCAAGCTGAATTGCTAATTTATGAAATTATGAAATGCGATGAGCATGCTCACTTCTTTGAGTACTTACCAGGAAAGACCATGATAGCAGTGGGAAATAAAACTGCAATCACACTTTAATAAGGTACAGAGTCGGGAAGGAGTTGGAAGTATCATTTTTATAGAGTTTAGAGGGTAAAAGCTTCCCTTTTATATGTGCCACCTTGGAGTTAGTTCACTAATATAACGAAATCATCTCCATGTTGTCAGTAAAATTTTAACGTTAACATCATCTCAGAATGATAAGCAGCAGTTGGTGTTCTGCTGGTCTTACCAAGAATCTGGAACTTGTCTGAGATTTGCATATCATAAAACCAAAAATCCCTGACAGTAAAATCTAGATAACTTACTCTGATTTAGCATATATTATCAGGATTAGGGGTTATGGTTAATATATGATAATTTGCAAATTATGCTACTTTGATCTTTGGGACAGTTTGTACATGACTACTAGATACCCTTTTGCAATCTTCCTGTTATTGCCACTTTATACTGCATACTAATAAACTTACTTACCATACAGACTAGAGGGGGTAGAGTGGTCAGGGGGACCAAAACAAGTTGTAATTTTAACACATTGATATCTGTTATACACTGAGGATAAAAAGACAAATGAAACAATTACTACCCTCAGGGAGTTTACATACTAATGACAGGGATACGATATGTAAACAGATAAATAAATAGCAAATATAAATGAAAAGTAATTTTAAGATGATTGGCAAAAATCTTTCAAGTGATTCTTGAAATTAACTAGAGTTTTCAAGAAGTGGAGGTGAGAAAGGAAGGAATTTCAGGTGCAGGGAACACAAAAAAGCACAGAAGCAAGAGATGGAATGTAGGGTATAGAGAGCATAACATTGCTATTCATGCTAGAGGGTAAATTACATAAGGGGAAGGAATGTACAATATAACAGAAGGGAAAGAGTAGACCCAGATTGGAAAAGGCTTTAAAAGTTAAAATAACATGTTAGTATTTTAATTTTTTTTTTCCTTTTTAAAATTTTTTTGGCAAGGCAATGAGGGCTAAGTCACTTGCCCAGGGTCACACAGCTAGTAAGTGTCGAGTGTCTGCGGCTGGATTTGAACTCAGGTCCTCCTGAATCCAGGGCCAGTGCTTTATCCACTATGCCACCTAGTTGCCTCCAACATGTTAGTATTTTAATAGGAGGGCAATAGGGAATCACTGAATCTTTTTAAGTCATTAAAAAACATAATATCCTTGAGGTAAGAAGTTATTTTGTTTTCTTTGCATATGCATCCCCCTCACCTGGTTCAATGCAAAGTATGTTTTAGATACGTAATAGATGCTTGCTGAATTAAATGGAACTTTATTGAACTGTGTTGAATTTTGGGTTCCCACAAGCAAACATTCCAGAAAGGACAGTCTTATACTTTGAAGACTGTAGGGAATAGCACTGTATACAGTTATGGATTGTTCATCAGCACCTTGGCCAGGGCAATAGTAAAGCTAAAAGCTGAGTTGAGTCAGCATACTAGACAGGGGCTTAAGGAAGCTGAACTCTTAAATGCACTATACTACAGCACTACAGCAATAGACAACATATAAAAACTACATTAAAAAAGCATTTCAGGGGCAGCTAGGTGGCACAGTGGATAAAGCAGCGGCCGTGGATTCAGGAGGACCTGAGTTCAAATCTGGCCTCAGACACTCAACACTTACTTACTAGCTGTGTGACCTTGGGCAAGTCAGTTAACCTTCATTGCCCCACAAAAAAACTGCATTGCACTGTGATGATGGGCACATAGGAAGTGGGACATAGTGGGGCATTTAAGGAGCAGGTGGAATGGGTTTTCATGGTTAGTAATGGATTAAATAGCATGGTAGGTTTAGGAGACAATGTCTGACCAAGTGAGCCTCTGATTCACAGAATGCTCTGTTGGGATTCCTAGCAATCATCCCTGATTTACACATAGCTCTGAGTTTCTCCTGCTACACCACAATCCCCTACAAGGGTGTGCAGAAGAACAACAAATGTATTTGTGTTTCTCTCTTCTCTACATGTCGATGGCTCTACCTAGTACCTGCCTCTTAACTGCTAACAGTCTTTAAATATTAGGCAAATCTGTGCATAAAAAGCCTTCCTGAGATAGTGCAAAGATTTTTCTGGTATGGCATCTATCCAAAACTCAGACATAAAAACTTTTGGACTAGCTTGAGATCCACACACACAAAACAAGTGATAAAAGTTTTCGCATCTTCATTATTCAATATCCTCCCTCCACAAGGCCTGATTTGATTCTCAGTTAGCAACCTGACCTAATTGAAAGTTTTAACTTTCAGATTCCTTTATTGAATTGGATTCTCCTCCTTCATGTACAATAAACCCTAAAATTTTCTAGGATACTCATAAATACAATAAAGAAATATATGATAGATGTCAACTTGTGGGACGTTATTGGCCCAGACCAAATTAAGCAGTGGATAAATCTGATAAAAGGTAACCAACACTTTGAAATTTTCAATAGAAACAGGATACTAAAAAGCAGACTCAAACAGTGCACCACAGACAGAATTAACAAGCCAGGGTCTCTCACATTCAGGATGTGACAGTTTGCCAGCCCCAGGAAGCATCAAAAGCTACGTATTTTCCCATAGATAAAGCATTCAGGGAACAGCTTTTTTCCTCCCCCATAAGGGACTGACAATGACATTTTAATTTACCATCTTTTACTTTTAGTGAGTTATTGATTAAAAACTGCACAGGCAAAGCATTCACCATGCAGTTTATCCCAGCTGTTTCAATGACCAAAGTGAGATTTAATTATTGTAAAAACCCTGCTAACAAACCCAGCAGACTGGGCTAATTTCTCCAGATTACTAAAAGATATACATTTAATTTGTTTTTGGATTAACTTTTGTGCTGTTTCCCTTGGGGTAGATTTGAAAAATGAATCATTCTGGGTGATTATGTAATGGACTTTTCCATATTGTACCCCTTTTTAAGCAACATGATCCTGCCATTCACCAATGTCTTAGTTATTCTAAAAGTGCTCTCGTATTATTTAAGAGATTGTTATGTCCAGCATTCATAAAGAACACCTGTTAGGAAGATCTTCCTAAATGGGTGTCATTCTGCATCTTCAACCTAATCCCTAGTAAGTCAGAATGAAGAAAGGGTATGGTTTCCCATCATAAATAATGCACAAGCCAGTGTTCATTATATACTAGACTAGATGGTTCCTGAAGATGTAAATGTGTTTTCTCTCCATCTTGTAGTGGATGGTAGTGAATAAAAAATAGTCCTTTGATATTCTGAGCATCTATGATACATGCTTTCCTATAGGTACCTGTAGAAATGAAAAAAATATATGGATTAAAAGTTCAATGGAAAGTCATTTAGCCTGAAGCTGGGACAACAAAGACTACATGGATTCATTTAGACCTATCTTTAACTTCTGCTGATAATTATGATTCATTCAAACAACATGAACGCTGCTGTTCATTGATAGAAAAGTCACTTTTAATATAAATAGCATAGCCACCCTTGGCTCAGGAATTTGAAGGGATTTCATATAGGACTGTTCTCCATGCATGAGGCAATTTGCAAAGTTCATTGCCAGATATATAATCACAGATCAATTTAGCTGTGGCAGTGCTATGCCCTGAACCTTTGAAAAGACATTTCTTCAATTACAACATCACTTATAACAGAAGACAAAGAATAATATGATTGGATAGACAAAACAACCTCCAGTACACATTTAATCTACTAACAGACCAGGCACCTAAGATCTTCTGCCCTCAAATGGCTGGCATAAACATGGCAGTGACCCTTCATATGATATACCATGCAACTTCTATCCTGAGTCCATGAGCAGATAATAATTTAGGGAATCGTTCAGGGAAAAAGAAAATTTCTTTTTAAGGGGAACGAACTTTTCCTTGTGGGCTTTTCATCCAGCTACTTTCCAAGACTGAACTTGCTAAGTGTATGTCAGCAGATAAGAGCATACTCTATCATGAGTTGTCAGCAGAGACATTATTTTGTATTATAAATTTTTAAAACTTGTACCTTGATTTCATATTCAATCTTTATTCAGTAGAGCAAACTAGTGTTCATTCTAAAGATACCTGCTGTGAAGGGGAGAGAGGGAAGCCAAAGTATTGATTTTCAGATATTGAGCAGGGTTAAAATTTCAAGCCATATTGTAAATAACAAGGATTATTTCAAACAACTTGGGGAAATTTTTTATTAGGTTAAGCATTAGACACAAGGAATCTTGACACCCAAGATTTTAACTGTAATACATTAACTACTAGCTAGCTCCCCAAAGTCAGTGCTCAAGCAATTTTCAGTCCTGAAGGTTTACTTCTCCAGAGGAGATATCCAGTGGATTTATAGCAGTATTTATCTTTTTTTTTATTTGAATCAACTTCCTACAGAGCTTATCAAGTGAAGGAGGGCAAAAATTTGGGTATAGTTACAGAAATGCAAGCCAACATCTGTTAGCCTTACCACCTACCTGGAACATTACTAAGCAATCCTCCAAGGTAATCTGCCTGGCTCCAGCATTAGCTGCCATGGGTATGATTAATTTATTGGTTGTGGGGTTTTGTTGTTGTTTTGCCCCCCCCCAGGGCAGTGAGGGTTAAGTGACTTGCCTGGGGTCACATAGCTAGTAAGTGTCAAGTGTCTGAGGCCAGATTGGAACTCAGGTCCTCCTGAGTCCAGGACTGGTGCTTTATCTACTGTGCCACCTTGTTGCCCCTGGATATGATTAATTTAAAGAAATTTATTCACTAAAACTCAACTATGAATTGGATATGGAGGAATTCCCACTGAATGGGAATTCAAAAACTAGACTTGCCCTAAGGTACTATCTGTTCTGGTGGCTGGGTTCTTTTGTAGGTCCAAATAAGAAAGAAAGAAAGAAAGAAAGAAAGAAAGAAAGAAAGAAAGAAAGAAAGAAAGAAAGAAAGAAAGAAAGAAAGAAAGAAGGAAGGAAGGAAGGAAGGAAGGAAGGAAGGAAGGAAGGAAGGAAGGAAGGAAGGAAGGAAGGAAGGAAGGAAGGAAGGAAGGAAGGAAGGAAGGAAGGAAGGAAGGAAGGAAGGAAGGAAGGAAGGAAGGAAGGAAGAAAGAAAGAAAGAAAGAAAGAAAGAAAGAAAGAAAGAAAGAAAGAAAGAAAGAAAGAAAGAAAGAAAGAAAGAAAGAAAACAAGGGAGGGAGGGAGGGAGGAAGAGAGGGAGAAAGGGAGGAAGGGAGGAATGAAGGGAGGGAAGGGGGAGGGGAGGGAGGGAGAGAGAGAGAGAAACTAAGTAAAAGTAATCCTAGGTCTTTGGGGATAGCTCACTAAGTAGCTGAAAACCCTCCTTGTTGAGAACATGCCAGGTAGGAACTCAGATTGATATTTAACTAATCCTTAACTGAGCTACTCTCTGTTGCTAAGTGGAGTAATCAGCCAATCATATGATATCAGCATCTCCAAGGAAGAAGCAAGAAGCTACTCTGGAAGCAGAATGGTTTTCCAGTTAGGCCACAGTTCTAGGAGCATGAGTTCTACAGACTTTGAATGTTTCCTCTACCACCAATGGCATGAGTATCTAAGGGAGAATATCCCCTAATGTATATATAATGAGAATAACAGGTGCTCCCCCACTTCTTAATATGTAGAACCATGGGGCAATTATGGTGGTGCCATGTGAGCTCTGGATCAATGCTAAATGACTTGGCACTTTGGGGTGACTCAGCAATTTCCATTAAACCAGCAAGAACATCTGTTTGGTATACTTTAAATGGCGAGACGACATCTTCTCATGTTGTCTTCTTCCTCTCTCCAGAATATATGGCTTGGAACTCTCTTTGATACTTCCCATGAATGTGAAAGGATTTCTTCGTCCTCCCTGCCCCCCCCCAACCCTGGTAGCAAGGGTTACCTATTCATGGATATCTAAGTCATGTATTAGTCCAGTAAATGTAGTTTGGATTTCAAAGATCTGGTTGCTTCTTCTGCTTTGTGTTTCTTTCCTTGAGGAGAGATGGCTGAACAATCATCTTGTGACATATATTCCAGTCATAGAAACAACACGGTGAATTCAAGAGCTCAGGAGCTCTTAGGTTTCTCAGTTGATGCTGAACTGCAAGAGATACATGGGAGAAGCAGCATAAATGCAACGTGCTCAATGTATCAAACCAGAATTGCTTAGCGATTACCAAGATTGAATCAAGGAGCCATAAATCATACAGCTTCCTTGGAGGGCATTTGAAGAGTTATAGCAATGGAGCAGAAACTCAGGATCAAAGGATTTAGATTTGAAAAGGATCTTCAAGATTGTCCAGTTTAAGCCACTTGAATTTTAGTTTGGGGAAGTGAGACTCAGACCACAGTTCCTGGAAAATACTAAACTTTTTTTTTGTTTTTTGTTTTGTTTTGTTTTGTTTTTTGGTGTTTTGTTTTTTGTTTTTTGTTTTTTGCAGGGCAATGGGGGTTAAGCGACTTGCCCAGGTTCACACAGCTAGTAAGTGTCAAGTGTCTGAGGCCGGATTTGAATTCAGGTACTCCTGAATCCAGGGCCGGTGCTTTATCCACTGCGCCACCTAGCTGCCCCCGAAAATACTAAACATTTAATGAATGCTTGCTGTTTTTTAATTGACTAAGTGCCCAAAGTTACACAAATAATGAGTAGCAAATCCAAAGTTTTAACTTGAGTTCTTTGGCTACATATCCCATGTTCTTCCCATTTTGTTACACAACTTAAATTGTCCAAGGATTTCTGTAAGATATTTTCTTGTTGACTATACATCACCACCAGGGGGTTTATATTCCTCAGAATGCTATATAAGATGATGCTACTCTATATTGTTAAAGATGAAAGCAAACTCAGTGAGTGATAAATCCTACACTTGAGCTCAGAAAATAAATGTTAAAAGTACAAAGCATGGTTTTGTACAAAGCAATCTTAACAGTGTGATATTGAATCCAAGAAAGCTGATGCAACCTTGAACTCCATTAAGAGTACATTAGGGGGGCAGCTAGGTGGCGCAGTGGATAGAGCACCGGCCCTGGATTCAGGAGTACCTGAGTTCAAATCCGGCCTGAGACACTTAACACTTACTAGCTGTGTGACCTTAGGCAAGTCACTTGACCCCAATTGCCTCACTAAAAAAAATTTAAAAAAAAAAAGAGTACATTAGGGGGGCAGCTAGGTGGCACAGTGGATAACGCACTGGCCCTGGATTCAGAAGTACTTGAGTTCAAATCCAGCCTCAGACACTTGACACTTACTAGCTGTGTGACCCTGGGAAAGTCCCTTAACCCTCATTGCCCTGGAAAAAAAAAACAAAAAAACAAGAGTACATTAGGGGGCAGCTAGGTGGTGCAGTGGATAGAGCACCAGCCCTGGATTCAGGAGGACCTGAGTTCAAATCTGACCTCAGACACTTGACACTTACTAGCTGTGTGACCCTGGGCAAGTCACTTAACCCCAATCGCCTCACCAAAAAACAAAACAAAACAAAAAAAGAGTACATTAGTAGGGGCAGCTAGGTGGCACAGTAGATAAAGCACTGGCTCTGGATTCAGGAGGACCTGAGTTCAAGACCAGCCTCAGACACTTGTCATTTACTAGCTGTGTGACCCTGGGCAAGTCACTTAACCCTCATTGCCCAGAAAAAAGGAGACAGTAGTAGAGTTTCCAGCATTAAGGAGATGATAGCATCACTGTACCCTGCCATAGCCAAACTAAATCTAAAGTCTTGTTAGAATGGGAGTTCTAGGCATAGCATTTTTTTAGGTGAGGCAATTGGGGTCACGTGACTTGCCCAGTGTCACACAGCTAGTAAGTGTTAAGAGTCTGAGACCAGATTTGAACTCCTGACTCCAGGGCTGGTGCTCTCTCCCCTACACCACCTAGCTGCCCCTAGGCATAGCATTTTAATGAGATTGTTGATAATATGGAGAGCATCGCTAGAAGAATTATCAGAAAGGTGAGGGACTTCACTGTTATGTCATATGACAATTAACTGAAAAAGCCAAAGATATTTAGCCTGAAGAAAAGATGTAGATATAAATAGTAGTTATCTTCAAGTATCTGAAGAGCTATTTCATGGCACAAAAATTATTCTTCTTGAATTTAGATGGTAATAATGGATGGAAGTTTTAGCAACATATTTAGACTTAATATAAGGGAAATTTTCTAAATAGAGCAATGCAGAAAGAAGGAATGTGCTGCCTCTGCAGGTAGTGGGTAGAACCTCCTTCACTGGAGGTCCTCAGGAAAAAGCCAAATGAGTATTGAACATGATATGACAGAAATTCTAATAGAGGTATAGTTGGACTGGAGGATCTTTGAGGTCCCTTCCAACTCTATGATTGTTTATTTCTGTGACTCTAGGTTGCCTACATTATTTAGCAGCAAAACATTTCTAAAAAACACCTCTAAAATGAAGTATCTAATGCATTTCAAGTTCCTGTGTTTATGTCACTGGTGACAACTTAATGTGATACACCAATGAAGCCACCTTAAGCACCAGCTGCCATTTTGAATTTGTTTGAATGACTTTTCTCTAAATCATGTTATCTTCTTTCCCTACCCCCAACCCAGTTCTAGTTTCATTTTTTACGAGCAAGAGGCTCAGAAATGACATTAACACTCAAAGATAAAATCAGAGCTGATAAAAGTCAGCACAAGTAGTCATGACAGCCACATCTTGGTGTCTGAGGCTTGGCTCCTTTCCAGTATTTCTATAGGATTACTGCAGGGCATGACAGGCCTTGGGACTACTTAAACACTCAAATTCAACAGCTGTCAGGTTGCCAGTGAACTGTCTTTTGAGGTAGCAGCTGTGCCTGCTGTCACCAGCTCTGTTCATACAATCAGAGTAAACCAATGGCAAGCATGTTTTCTGCCTTGGTTATTAACAGAGCCCTTTAGGGGACATATGAATGGGAGTGAATGAGTCTTTATTTGACAACTGGAGGAAATTGGCAGAATAAAACACTAGAGGATGTGCTTTATTAACTAGATTAGAAAATGATTGGTGCAGCACATTTAGGAACTATCCAAGAAATTTATTTCCCAATCCTATTATTCATTTTTCCTTATAGCTTCCCTGACAAAAGCCAAAGAGGGGATCTCTCCTATTCAAGTAATACTTCTTATATGAGCAGACTTCTTCAGTTGACCTCTTAACCAATCTCTAAATAGTTCAATCAAAGGATACTTTCCTGGGATTTTTTTTAATCTAATGGCCATTGGTTTATAAGTATAGAAGTCTCTCTGTGCTAAGGGAGAGGCTAAGTATTTGTTGTTGTTTTTGTTCAGTCACTTCAGTTGTATTTCACTCTTCATAACCTATTTGAGATTTTCTTGGCAAAGATACTGAAATAGCTTGCCATTTCCTTCTCCGGCTCATTTTACAAATGAGCAAACTAAGGCAAACAGAGTTAAGTGACTTGCTCAGGGTAATACAGCTAATACGTGCCTGAGACCAGATTTTAATTTTGGTTTTTCTGGCTCCAGGCTAAGTACTCTATCCACTTTGCTCCCTAGCTGCCCTAAAGTCTAGGTATATTCACAATCTTTTCCTTTTCTTGTGTAATATTTGCCCTATAATATGGAGATAATAACTAAACACAGCCCTCCATATATTGTCAAACAGAGGCAGAATACAGTGACTCTATTACCTCCAAGACTCTGGACACTATGCCTTTCTTCATGATATCTAAGGTAACATAGTTTTTTGGCTTCCATTTTGTACTGATTCATATTGAGATTATAGTCTATTAAAATACTGATAACTTTTCCCCAGAAATAATTATCTAGCAAAAGATTACGCATCTTCTTTTTCTGAAGTTGATTTTTTGAACCCAACTCTAGAATTTTACATTTGTCTCTATTAAATTTGATATTAGATCAAAATATTTTTGGATAATCACTCAGCTACACCTTTTCAGCTTTATGTCTTCTACAAATTTGATAAGCATGTCATCTAAACCTTCAACCAAATCATTATTAAAATTTGAAAAATATATAGCAAAAGTAGAACAATTTACTGCACACTCCCCTACAAACTGAAATGGAACCATTTTAATTGGATCTGACCATCCAATTAGTTACATATAAATCTAAGTGTGCCATTGTAGAGAACACATCTTTCCATCTTGCCCATGAGGATATAATGGAAGACTGAAAAAATTGATGAATATTATATGTCTATAGAATTTCCCAATTTACCCATCTAGTAAACCCTATCAAATGAAAAGTGAGTATAGTCTGGGACAACCATTTCCTTTTCCAGACAATCAATAACCATCTCTTTAATAGTATATACTAAAAAGACTGATTTCATTGCATTCCTCAAATGTGTACACATTGTGTCATTGATAGCATTTTGATACGGTAATTTATCATTCCTATAATTTCTTTTTCTTTTCCCCACCAATTCATTGGGATAACATTACTTGGTTTCCATTTATCTCTATATCTTTTGTTCATATTCACCTTATTGATTACAATGTTATTGTGCTATGGTCTGAAGGATATAGTTAATGTTTCTGAATTTCTTATTTATTTATGAATTTTTATGCTTTAGAACAGCAATTCTCAAAGTGTGGTTTGAGTCTCCCCAGGAGTTCACCAAGACCTTTCCAGTAGTCCACAAGATTAAAAATATTATAATATTAATACTAAGATGGAATTTCTAATATAGCAAATATAGGTACATATAACCTACATAAACCAAAGGCCCTTGGGGAGGGGGGTCCTCAATATTTTAAGAATTTAAAGGGGTCTTGAGAAGAAAATGTTTGAGAACTATTCGTCTAGAGAGTGATGAACAATTGTACTTTTTAAACATTTATCTTTAAAAGTGACTTAAATGTCCATATATTTTCATCCAGATATGCGACTGCTAGGAATATACCACATTAAGATAAAAGACAAAAAGAAAGGTCTCATATACATCAAAATATTCATAGCAGTAGATAAAACCATAGTAGACTAGAAGATGCTAAATTTATCCTGGACTGGTGAGATTGATAAAAACAATTTGGGGTAGGCTGAAATTGGATGAATTTTGAACTTGTCTGAATATCCACTCAAAAGCACTTGCAAACTACAAGATATCCTGGGTTAATTATTCAGTAATTTGCCAGATGCTGTGAGGTCCCTAGGCAAAATTACAAAAGAACTATAATTCTTTCCTATAGACTTTAAACCTCAATCCTTTCTCCAACCTCTCCTAATCTTAATAGTACAGTGCCATCTAGATCTACCCTCTCTTGAAGTATCCCATGCTCAAAATTTGCTTTTTCTTTTCCCTTCCCTCTTCAATCAAATCTTCCTTCACAGTTGCTACTCTCTGAAATATTTGATCGTTCAGGTCATAGTAACATAATTTAACAGCATTTTAACACTTATAAAGCATTTTTCTCACAACCACCTATGGGGTAGGTACAGAAAGTATTGTTATGTGCCTTTTATACATAGAACAACTGAGACCCAGAGGGATAAAATGCCTCATAGTAGTCATATAGCTAATAAGTATCAGAAATAGGACTCAAATCCAAATATTGGTTCCCTTCTCTCCAGTCATGTGACCATCATGCTAGTTCTGGTCCTCGTGACTTTTCAACTGGACTATAATAATCAATGTTCCTGCTTCTAGTCTCTCTTTGCTCTATTATATCCTCTGCACTACTTTAAAATTATATTATTTTTTAAATGAATATTTTTTGAATTTATCTCATTTTATATCACCTACATATATCCCTATATTCTCCTAGAGAACTCTCCTTAATGTTATTGTTGTTTGGTTGTTTCAGTTGTGTCCAACTCTTTGTGACCCCATTTTGGAGTTTTCTTGGAAAAGATACTGGAGTGATTTGCCATTGACTTCTCCAGCTCATTTTATAGATGAGGAAACTGGGGCAAACAGGGTTAAGTGCCTAGCCTATGGTCACACAGCTAGTAAGTGTCTGAGGCCAGACTACAACTCATAAAGATAAGTCTTCCTGATTCCAAGTCCAGCACTCTAAACATTGTGCCACTAGCTGCCCCAAATTGATACTCTTAAAGTATCAATATCTTAAAGTCTGACCACATTTTTCCCCTGCTCAAGAAGTTTCCATAGCTACTTGATGCTCTTAGGCTATATGACAAACTCTTGTGTTTTACATTTCAAGTACTTCACAATCTGCCTCCAAACTATTTTTCAATGCATGTCATATTGTTTCCCTTCATGCATTCTAAGTTCTAGTTGTACTGACTTACCTGTTCCCTGTAGGCGTTGTTTCCCATCTCCATGCCTTTGCACAAATTGTCCCCATGCCTCTTGGAATGCCTTCCCTCCTCACCTTCTCCTCTCAGAACCACTAAACTTCCTTTACAGATTGGTTCACTTGTCATTTCCTAAGTGCCTTTCCTGATTCCTCTAGTTGCTAGTGTTTACTACCACCACTACCCCTGCTTAAATCATTTTGTAATTATTTTTCACACGTGCTATATTTTCTTACCTGACAACATTTTTCCCTTTTAAAAAAAAAGTCCCTTAAAGACAGATAGAGATTATCTCATTGCTTGGTTGTATAACCCCAGTAGCTAGCATGGGACCTGGTACATAGCCAGTGCTTAATAAATGTGAATTGAATTGAATTGAAGCTTATGTTTACTGGCTCCAAGTCCATCTCTCTTTTCAACTACACCATCCTGCCTGTCACGTGACAACATGAAATTTTGCCAACATTAATTAAGCTAGATCATTACCAGGAGAGAATATACTGATGGAAAGTCCTGAACTCCCCAAAAAGGCCAGGGCATGCCTAAATGAATCATTCAGAGAAAGGTAAGTATTTGGCCAAAAACAAAAGTCAGCTAATTGTACCATGCCGAACCTTACCAGGGGGGAAACAGTCAGAACAAAACTTAAGCAAAATATTTTCTAACATCTGTAGTCAAGTGTGCTGCTGGAAAATGTGAAAGATAGATCCCCTCTGGTAGCAAATGAGAAATTCAGTGGCAGTATTTACAACATTTTCTATATATTCATTGGAACATATGGTGCAGTGAATTATTCTCCATGATAAATCTCCCCTGAGGCAGTTCACTACCCACTCAGGCCCTGAACCTTCTGAAAGTGGCAAAACCTCCTGCCAAGTGGTGTCACTCTGAAGAACAGAGGGTAAAAGAAAATAAATCTCAGGCAGCATTGGTTATCAAGAGTTTTTCTGCATTCTATATAAAGCATGGGAGAAAGAGTTGGCCTCATTTAAGTTGAGAGTTCTTTTTGGGGGGAGGTGTCTTTTTTCTCCTAATCAGTAGTTCCAGGGGAAAGGCAGGTAGTATCGAGTAGACAGATTCAAGTTTCCAGACATCTCCCAATCTGTTCTAGTCTATGCCAATTTAGCACAGAGTCTGGCTTCTTTCCAGAACTGTCTTGGCTGGACAATTTGGTTCTACTGAACTGTGTAAATGAACAAGATGCTCTGGTTTGAGAGATCTACTACTTCTGACCCCCAAGTCAGGGGCCTCCTACACAGATAACTTGTAATCTGGACCTGAAAGAATGGCGCATGGGAATGATGTCTCTATTTATCCCGAATGAGGCTAGAAGGGTGAACACAGGATGTTCATAAAGTGGAATTTCATGTAAGAGAGAATGAGAATGCTATCCTGGGGACTTATCATGGGACTTCCCTGGCAGACAACTGTGATCAGAATTCATGTATTGAGCTTAGTTCCTGGGTCTGGTATCCAAAGGAACCAAAAACATTAAGTATGTTCCAGCATCAAGAAAAGTTTTACTGTATGTCTTGGCTCTCTTTCTTCTTTCTACAAACTCTCAGAGCACTTTGTATTTCTCAAGTACTTTCTCAATCTATTTTATATTACAATTATTGGCCTAGTACCTGGGGCACTCCCTTTCTTACTGATGTTGGGTCCCCCAGAAAAGCTGTCCCAGTTTCAACATACTACAAGGCTCTATATCCACTCAAAATTTTTTAAGTCCTCATAAGCCGCTACTGCTATGTTAAATTTCGCTAGTCAATCAAAGGACATATTCAAAACAAAGGCATTTCATCAAAGAGTAGAATGAAGAAAATAACAATAGCCATAAAGAATCACCCCCCACTATAACTAGGGTACACTTCCCCACAGATACTCATGCTATCAGTGGTAAAAGCAGAAACATAAAGGTGCTACATACAGAAGGACTCACAGACAGAGGAAATAAGCATATCTAGGATACATGTGTGTAAAATCAGACATCTAGGAAACATATGTGGCCAGGCTACATGGAAGAATAACCTATGACTCAGATCCTACAAGTCTGCCACTGACTCCTAATATCACTCCACTGTTTCTATTGGATCTACAAACTTGCTGGCTGTTTTGCTCTTTTTTTTTTTTTTTTTTTTTTTTTTTTTTTTTTTTTTGTAGAATGCAGTTTCTACCAGCCATTTTTCCTTATTACCAGTATCTGTACTTCAAATACTCAGGGTACATGCTTGCTACTAGGTGCCTATCTGCAAGGGTACAGTGGTTAGAAAACTTATCCTTGATAATGGAAGACCAGTAGCCTTTTGTTCATAGCCAAGTGAATGTGGCAGTCCGGAAGAATACCTTAGGCAAGCACTGAGTTGTTGTTGTTGTTGTTGTTGTTGTTGAATTTAATTATTTCTGAGGGTTCTAGTCCCTGTCCCAATTTTTTATCAGACAAAGTGAGAAAATTCTTGTAATTCTTGTTTACTTTCTAATGTTTAAACTGCTCTCCCTACCTCAGAATCATCTCAAAGGCTGATCTGTCAAAAAAACTTGCCAAGAGATTTCTTGTTTAGAGGTTCTCCAGTTTTCGCAGCTCCAAGATTCTTTTTTGTACTACCATGTTAAAGGAAAAGGAGAGGGAAAAGCTAAGGGGAAAATGATTTGTAAGTGGAGATGCTTAGAGGCATGTCTTCCACCCCACTGTGTGACCAGCAATATGACACCTTAGATTGAGATACACTGCATTCGTGCATATGCATTATTATCCCCACTCAACTCAGGCTCCTTAAGGTCAGCAATCATTAGTTAATTATCTTTATATACCTGTCATTTAGCACAGTGCCTGATATATAACTAATACTCATTAAATTCTTTTCTAATTTAAAAAAAATTAAAGACAATACACTTTTATTAAGTATTTAAAATATGCTAGGCAATGAAGATAAAAAATTAAAACAAAAAGTCCCTGACATCAAGGAGCTTACATTTAAATTAAAAGGATACAACATGTACACAATATACCTAAAATATGTGCAAAAGAATACAATATTCCATAAGGGAGAAAACATTAATAAGAAAGGGCATCAGGAAAGATAGTGTAGAAAAAGGAACCTGAAATCAGTTTTGACGGAAGTGAAGGCAGGTAGATGGCACAGTGAATAGAGTATGGAACCTGGAATTAGGAAGATTCATCATTATGAGTTCAAATCTGGCCTCAAACACTAATGAGTTGGGTGACCCTGGACAAGCCTCAGTTTCCGCACCTGTAGAATGAGCTAGAGAAGGAAATGGCAAACCACTCCTGCATCTTTGCCAAGAATGGAGTCACAAAGAGTCAGATACAACTGAAAAGACCGAACAATAACAATGAGGACTGTGAAAGGCAGAGTTAATGAAGGTGTGTTCCAGATAAAAGAGGCAGCCAGTGCCAAGACAAGAAGGCAAGGTGAGTTCAGAAAACAGTCAATATAGTCCAGTGAGTCTGAATATAAAATAGAAGGAGAAAAAGGTGAAGTAAGACTGCAAAGAGAGGTGGAAGTCAGATGGTAGAATAGTTTAAATGCCAGTCTGAGGAGTTGCTTCTATAAACAAGGACAATGGAGCGCCACAGAAGATTTTTCAATTAAGATGAATTGAAATTAAATGAAATGAATTAAAGTGGACTAAATTACAGGATTGGCCTTGAGTGTGACCAAAAAATGAAATTGCATGGCAAAAAGAGCATTGGGTTTCGTCAAAATACCTCAGTTTGAATTCTAGTTTATTGCATTGTTGCCTTAGACAAATCACTTCAGTTTGCTTTTCTGGGTATAAATTAGCTGATCTGTAAATTTCCTCTACTCTAAATCTTATGGCAAAAAAGCCTTGAATTTAAATTATATTACCAACTGCAAAGGAACCTGGTAGTACCCTTGCCTCAATTTCTCTGCTGACTTCCAAACTCACATCTCCAACTGCCTTTCAGACCTCTCAAACTAGATCTCCAGTAGTCATCTTAAACTTAGTATGTCCAAAAAAGAACTCATTATCTTTCCCCCTAAACTTTCCTTCCCTCCTACTTTCCCTATTTCTGTAGAGGACAGTACCATCCCCTCATGTCCCAGGTCATCCTGGATTCCTCATTATCTCTCGCTCCCCCATATCCAAGCTATTGTCAAGGCCTGTTCATTTCACCTTTACAGCATCTTTCAAATGTTATCTCTTTATATGCTCTTGCCAACACTCTAGTGCAAGCCCTCATCACTTCATACCTTGATTAGCAATAGTCTGCCTGCTTCAGTTCTCTCCCCATTCCAATCCATTCTCCATTCAACCACTTGAGAGAAATTATTATTTCTTTATTGTATTTTAATAACTAATTACTGAATTAGGACTAAGATTTTTTTTCCCTTTCCTACTTCCTCATACAGAAATCAATCAGTGTGGGAAATCTTGTTCAAAGACTTACCCAGCCAGGAAAGCTAAGAACTAATCAAAGACAGTAAAGAAATTTAAAGTTTAAGCAAATGGATGGATTCCTGATCATTCTGTTTAATCAGACAGGTCTGAGAAAATGTGGATTCTCCCTTTTATCAGATAGGTGTTATGAAAATTGATGTCTCTGACCAAGATTTGGGTGCTCAGTGCCACATACTTCAAGACCCTCATTGGAAAAAGTTCACCTCTCATTATAATATTCATTCTCTCATTACTTGTTTTGTTTTGTTTTGTTTTAGTGAGGCAAGTGGGGTTAAGTGACTTGACCAGGGTCACACAGCTAGTAAGTATTAAGTGTCTGAGGCTGGATTTGAACTCAGGTACTCCTAACTCCAGGGCCGGTGCTCTATCCACTGCACCACCTAGCTGCCCCTCTCTCATTACTTTTTAACCAGAGTTTATTTCCACCCTTGGGTATACCCCCTTTTTCAAGGGCATATAAAGTGTGATCCCACCACAATAAGTCATCTTTGGCCCAAGAGATATGGCCAAATGGCTGTTCCTTTTATTAATACTAGCATTATTAATAAAATGATTCATTATCCAGAAACTATGTCTCTTCAAGCCTTTTAAATGGCACACACTAAAAGGATTTTCCTAAAATACAAGTCTGATCATGACACCTCCCTAGTCAATAAACTCTAGGGGCTTCCTGTTACCTTCAGGAGCAAATACAAAATGCTCTATTTAACATTCAAATTCATATATAACCTAGTTCCCTCCTACCTTTCCAATCTTCTTATACTTTATCCCCTGACACTTACTCTTCAGTCCAGTGACACTGGCCTCCTGCCTATCCCACAAACAAGACATTCCATCTTTCAGCGTTAGTAATTCTCTCTGGCTCTTCTTCCTGCTTGGAGCATTTTACCTCATCAGCTCCAACTACTGACCTCCCTCACTTCCTCAAAGTCCCAAATAAAATTCCACCTTCTCCAGGTAGCTTTCTCCAACCCCTCTTAATTCTAGTTCCTTCCCTCTGTTAATTATTTCTTATTTTTCCCCGTAAATACCTTGCTTTGCATGTATTTGTTTGCATGTTGTCTCCTCCTCCAATTATATTGTAAGCTCCTTGAGGGCAGGAACTGCCTTTTGCCTATTTTTTGTATTCCCAGTGCTTAGCACAATGCCTGATACCCAGTAGGTGTTTAATAAATGTTTTTTGACTAAGTGATTGGTTCCAAGGAAAAAACAGGTTTTTAAGACAAGTAGGAATGGAAATGTTTTAAAATGTTTAAGTCTACAGTGGTATGGAGTCTATTTCAACCACTATGCAAAAGTAATTATATCAATTCAAGAAATATTTGGCACAGAGTCTGTTTCATTTTTGTCTTTGAAACACCAGCACCTAGTACAATTCCTGGCACCAAATAACCACTTAATACATGCTTATTGAATTTAATTGAAAACCACTGAGTAAGAAACTCTGGATAAATTCTTTAGATTCACAAAATCACAGAATATGATAGTGGAAAGGAACCTCAGAAGTAATTTATTCTAAGCCATATCCATCCAAGTAACCCTTTATATTCTTGAAGAAATTGTATATACTTGTTTTGAAGGAATAAATTATTTTTTATTAATAGTAATAACTTCTGAGGTTCATTTCTATTAAACAAGCATTTATTTGGTACCTACTGTGTGCAAGGCAGACTATTACAAACAAAAATATCTATACTTTTCCACTCCCTTCCTTTTCAAGAGAGATTTCCAAGTATACTCATTTCCTGTACAGACTAAATTTCATCTCCATTCTTTCTGTTGGCCCATCAATATAGATAGTAGAGAGGTTGTTTTAAAATTGCCAGGGAGTCATTCCAAGGTAAAAATACTTGTATCAGAGTAAAGTCTAGCTAGGACTTGTCCTGGGTTTTGGCCAGGCTCTGCTGCAAACTGAACCAAGGTCCAGTTGCTATCCTTAAATAAAAATATCTACTTTGCTTGTGTTGAGTCGTTTTCTTCATCACAATACTAGTAGTTAGGAGGGCTGTAGCCTCCAACGAGAATCCTTATTTCCCAAAATAGAGCAGTCTATTTTTCATCCACTAGTACCTTTGGCACAACAGTACTTTCACTTAAAGAAAGAAAAGAGTCCTGTTCCTTCTGACAATTACTCACTAGACTTTACAATGACAGTGTGCTTCTCAACTGAAAGACTCACTATTGGGGTATGTGCATTATTGGCAAGCCAGCTGAGCTGCCATCACATGGTTATACTGTCCTTTTCTCCCCTTTTGTCTGGTGTCCCAGAGCATGCCAAGGCTCACTGCAGGCAGGCAAATTCTGATCAATGGAGCAGTGTGGCATACAGCATGTGCTCATGAAACCAAAAGCAGATAGTATTCACTGGGGAATGAAAAGGTGGAAGAAGAAATTCCAGCTTTATTAAGCCTAGGTGTCCCGTAAAGCTTTAAAATGGGAAAAAGTATTCTTTAAGCAAAGGTTTACCACAGTCAACACATTTGAATCTTTGTATACTGAAGTGGTTTTAATGTGTATGATGAAAATAAGATCTGTAACAGACAGAACCTTAAGAATGTTTCTATAGTAAGTGATTATGGGATTAAGATTGCAGTATTTTGGAAGGTTTTTCCGCAGTCTGGTTAGTTAGCTTGATCAGTGCATTCCTGAAGCTGTGATAGCAGCCAATGAATTCAAATGCAAGGAATATCTGAAGAGAAGAATAGAAAAAGAAAGGTTATATCTTGATCCATAGTGTATGAAGGAGAAAAAAAAATAGAGGGTCTAGCTGAGTGTTGGAGCAGTAGAAAACTTTAAAATGGCAGATAATACCAGTGCACAATGAAAATAGCTTACTACTTACTCATGTGTATAGTGTCGAGAATTCTAATTTGGAGTCAAGAAATCTGAATTCAAATCCCACCTCTGATCCTAATTAACTTTGTTATCAAGAGCCGAACCTCCCTGAACATTCATCTATAAGATGGTTTTGAGGATAAAATATATGCAAAATGATTAACAAAACTCCAGAATATCAATAAGCATTTAAGCTCTTACTGCATGCCATTACTATACTAAAAATGAGGGTACAAAGAAAAAAAAAGTGAAACAATTCCAGTCCTTAAGGAGGTTACATTCTAAAGTACCTCATTGGTATATTCTGCTCGTGGGGCCCCTACACTGAATGGAGGTGGAAAGCTTACCCAGAACCTCCATTTAAGGAGAGTATTCAAGGTCAGTCATCTCATTGCCCAATGGAATGCATTCCTTTGGACTTCTCCATTATGCTCCCAAATTGAGTACATCCCTCCCTCAATTTTTCAATTTCCTTTTGGGTATTGTCTTCTCCTATTAGATTGTAAGCTCCTTGAGAGCTTTTTCACATTTCTATCTTCAACAATTAGCACATTACTTTGAACTCTGAAGTCTTATGTCACACCTTCCAAATTGGCAAGAATGACCAAAAAAAAAAACAACCAGGAATGGGGGTATGGGAGGAAAGAGACACAAATTCATCATTGATAGGGCTATGAACTGGTTCATCCATTCTAGATATCCAAAAACTCAGACCTAAGCAATTCTATTATTGGACCTTTGTCACAAAGGAGATAAAAAATAAAATTCAATATATTCAAAAACATTCAAAGCACCTCTCATAGTAAGAAAGAACTAGAAACAAAGTGCATGTCTATTAACTAGAGAGTGGATGAAAAACATGGCACAGGAATATAATAGAATTGTATTATGATCAAAGAAATGACAGAAATAGAGAATTCAGAGAAAAAAATTGAAAGATTTATATACACCAATGCAGAATGAATATACAGAAGCAAAAGAACATCACACACAATAATTACAATATAAATTAAAATATTGCAAAAGGGAGTTGACCTCTAAGTAGCTGGGGGAAAAAAGATAGCCTTCAAGAATAGATAATAATATATATTTCTCTCTTCATTGAAAAGAGGTATAGGACTAGGGCAGAATGTTGCAAATGCAGTCAAGTTTTTTTTTTAATTTGTTCCGAAAGAGTATTCAATCTAGAATGTAGGAGACCAGAAATTTCAATATCACAATGACAAAAAGACATCAATAAATCCCACATGTGTATAGTTAATAAAAGAGAGAGAGGGAGGTAAGAAGTGAGAGAGAAAGGAAGAGGGGGAGGATGAGGAAGAGAATGAAAAAGAGAAAAGGACAAGGAGAAAAGGAGAATGGAGTGAAAGAAAGAAAATTTTACATTAATGACACAGATCAAATATAGGAAGAGCAACTGCTCTGGACCAAATATGTGAAGAAAAGGCTGAAAAGCCCTAAATTTGAGGGTATTTAGTCATTCTCAAAACAGCTAAAAAAGGGAAATTTCCATGTATTTGAAAAAAATTATAAAGTGTTTTATTTTCAAAAATAGTTAATCGAGAAGATATCAAAAACTGCTGAGCCATATGCTGACTTCCATGTCTCTACCAAAACCAATATGAGAATCACATGCATGCATTGAAGATATCTACTATGAAAATATGAGACTGGTACAGTCAGACAATTGACTAAAAGGTTCACAGAATATAAGATTCCACTTTGGCATTATTATTTGTTAGCTACAAAAGAAATTTATTCAGGAAAGCAAAACGCCACTTTAAAGATTTCATTTTATTTTTTGTTTTTGTGGAGTAATGGGGGTTAAGTGACTTGCCCAGGGTCACACGGCTAGTGTCAAGTGTCTGAGGCTGGATTTGAACTCAGGTACTCCTAAATCCAGGGCTGGTGCTTGATCCACTGAGCCACCTAGCTGCCCCCACTTTAAAGATTTCAAAAAGACTTCTAGTATTTTTGACATGAACTTGAGACAATTATAAAATATCACTTGGCAAAAAAAGATAATACTTCAATAACCTTTTGATTATTGATGAAAAGTAAGGAATAAAAAGGTGGGATATATTAACAAAGAGTGTTTTCAGATTGATAGACAATGTACAGCAGATTGTTCAAGTTTAAGACAGATTCTCTGGAGGTGATGAGGTCTTTAAAATGCTCTCATTTACAGGGGACTTTGTGAGGATCCAAGTCTGCCTGGAACGCTAGAGTTCACTTGTCTCTCATAAAGGTTTAACCTAAGGATCTACATGGAATCACTTATCAAAAGGCTGGCTCATCAGTACTTATGTCTTGGGCAGACACTAAAGAAGGACAAGCAGCCAAACCCATAATTGAATAGAAGTAAAAGAGCGGAATGGATTGAATCTGGGTATTATACACTGCTTTTTAATGAGCCCAAGCTTCTCCCTGAAGGGCCATCATTTTAATACCAATATCCTTTTTTTGTGGGGCAATGAGGGTTAAGTGACTTGCCCAGGGTCACACAGCTAGTAAGTGTCAAGTGTCTGAGGTTGGATTTGAATTCAGATCCTCCCCAATCCAGGGCTAGTATTTTATCCACTGTGCCACCTAGATGCCCCCCAACGTCCTTTTAATAATGCTACCTGGCAATAAGTCATAGAATACCAGTCTGTAAAGAGTTAAAGTCATGAGTCACCCAAAGGTTAGCAGCTATGCTGAATTGCATGGAGGAAGCAGTGCAAAACATCTAATCAGAGATTTATGACTGGGTACAACCATGCATATGTGAAGGGTAAGAGATGAACAACCAGTAGATTAGTTCCTATTCATTGTCAAAAGATTAAGAAGCCCTTCCATAAGAGGTTTGAATCCCACCTCCTAGAAAAATCTAAAAGTAAGCATCGACATGGAAGACATTATGGGCAGACGTGGAGGCCTTGTGACCTACAGCCCTGGAAGAAATGATCACTTTAATGAGAACCCAGATCCACTCAAATGTTGAAATCCAGAAGTAATATCCTTAATCATAAATAACATGTATGGGGGGTAAAAGGTGAAATGACTGAGGAAATGAAGATTCAAGCTTCTGAGCATTTTGATTTATTAAGCAATGCATGTCAATTGCTTAACAAATAGGGACCAGACCCCTTCAGGGCTGGACCCTGAATACAGGGAGATACAGATTTTCATACATTAAAAAAAAAACAAATAAGACCAATTAATTAAAAGAAAACTGGATACAAAATTAGGTAATCTCATTTCTACTTAGAGGAAAGAGTGGGGACTTTCTAAATTTGGAGGGGGAGACTGAACAGTTGCAATTCTCGGAAATCAGAGAAAAAGGTGTCTCACTCCCCCAAAGTAGCTGTGAACAATCAAAGTAATATAGAAACAATAACTGATTGATCTGTATAGGGATATTTTTCACATAAGACATAGAGGTTCTCTGAGTTGTACAACTGTGAGAAAACTTGCATCAATCTTTGGGACTGAATGGGTTTTTGGTCAGCATAAACTACGTCCTAAATTAAGGGTCTCTAAACAGCAGATGGTCTAGCTTCCCAGCCTCAAAGGGTTAGGTTCAAACATTACAATAAGGTTTTCTCCCAATTCCCATAACTGAATCAAGTTTTCTCACAAGACAGAAGTTGGACTAGGCCCATAATTGAATAGAAAGAGAACTAAACTAGTTCCGGAATTGAATCACAAGATGGAGTCAGCGTGGTTCACTCACATGAAAGAAGGAAAAAGGCTCTATTTAGCAAAAATATTTCTTGTTTTTAATCCTCCCTTTTTGGAATAAGACACATTTGAAACAAGGTGCTCTAGTGAATCACTTTAACATTGTGCTTTAAGTCTCATTTCCACTCTAGAGCAGCATTTGCCTTTGTAGGAGCATGGCAGTGGTTGGGAGGGGTGGGGAAAGGGGAGGATGGAAGAAGAGGGAGGAACATTAACTATGATTGAGCCTCTCCCACTTGGCTCAAAAGCGCAGTCATCAGTGAGAGGCTCGGTTCCCTTGTCTCATTTTAGTGGGGAAAATATGTTCTCATACCTTTTTTGTGTGCAAAAGTACAAATAAAATGCCATCTAACTTACATTGCTCTAAGAGGGATAAGCAAGCGATCTTACGTTGGTCCTGGTTCAGAAAGATTGTTTCTATCCATCTCTCTGCTAAAAAAAATACACTTAAGAGCACATTTACCTTAGAGGAGTCCAGCAATAATGCTTGCCTAATAGAAACAATTTCTTAGTGTCCTCAACAGTCTCTGATAACAGAGTGCCCAAGTGGAAGGGGAGCCAGAACCTAGGGAGCGTCTTTGGCTGATGGTGATTGATCCAGTCTCATAATGAAGTGAAAGCTTTTTGAGAGCCAAAGCAATTTTTGCCCACATCCTTTATCAGGCAAAACCATAATGAATTGTGTTAGTCACCAGCATTTATTGAAAATTTCATCTGGGAATGTTGACCAGATGTCATTAGACCAGAATGAACTGCACTCTGAGAGCCTGGCTGTAATATACAGTACCTCTCTCCATCACTTCTCTGGAGTGTGTGTGGGTTGGCCTCAGAGCATTACTGTGAAATGAGAAAGCTTTAAGATGCCACTGCACTGGTTAAAGTACTTTGTGCACATCTCAGTTTGTTTCCTCCACTCCAAGAAATTTAATTACTTGGATCCTAAAAGAGAAGTCTCCATGTGTAAATGTTAGCCTAATAAATAGAGAGAATTTCTTTTTTTAACCTTAAGCTGGCCAACAGTGTTTCAGGGAAGTTAAAAAGCCTTGAGCAATACCTACAGGTCAGAAATTGTTTCCATAATGATCTTGGATTACCCTAGGTGAGAATTTGAAAAACATGATAATATTTTAGCATTCCAAAGGTAGCCAAAGACTAAAACATTCACAACATAAAATAGCATTTTTATTTAAACAAAGTTGTATTTAATGGACTTTTCAGTCATATATTGGAATCATAGGAGATACTCTGTTTTCACATTATTTCATGTCATCAGACATAATCACTTTCCTTGACTTGATGAATCTTATAGAATTACTGTCAAGCTATATTTGGCTGAGAGATCTGTTTATATGAAGCTGATTTGTGGTTTCACAGCTAAGTAAAAAAGATAAATCCATCTGCTGTCTTTCATCTCACCTTTTTATGAAAGCCTGTAGGATGAAGCTTGTAACATTTTTTTTTAAATCTTTCTTCCGCTGTTCCATTTTCATACATCAAACCAGAGGGTTTTTTTTCAACACTACAGATTGAAGCTTCTCTTCACTCTGCTTATAAGATACCATTCATTCTCATTTCTCAAACCAGTATATGTTAGTTGACTCCATTATCTTCACAATGCTAGTCAGGATCCCAGCTTCAGACAAGGATCATAGGGTGAGGAATTGAGGAATGTCACAAGTCAGCTCATATCATATGGAATTATTTAACCTCATCCCTGCAAGGCAGAAAAGAATGATGGGGATATTCATTTTGGGAACACTTCATAAACTAGTTTTTTTTTAATCCTGAGGTGCAAAAATCCTGAGTTATTACTACTCATCATGGGCAGCCTATGGATGCTTCAAGTTAAAGATCAGGAGTAACGCACCTGTCTGAATTCAGAATGCCAAGCGTTTTGAATATCCTAGTCAACTGTGATCTAAAACGGACTGTGTGGGTGAAAGTAAATCCCTAATGTGTACTGAAAAGCTTTGCTCTTTACATGCTCTAATCACTAACTTGTACATTTTGGGATGTAATTAAGAGCACTAAAATTTAAAAAGGACATTGCCAGTCCAGGACTGTGACAAAGAAGAAAACTATATAGAGATGTATGTCATACTTATTTGGAGAGGGGAAAGAGAACTAGTTTTGTTTTTTTTTTTCTTGTGGCTGATGCAGCCTCTATTACATCAGAGCAACACAAGCAGCTAAAACCTGTTGTAGAAGCAACCACCTGGCAATAAAATAATTTGCTAGGGTTTTTTTCGATTTAACTTGTACAAGTAATTTTTCTATGCTTATTGCATTAGGGAAGGAGGAAAAAAAGAGGTAATGTTTACAGTCTCTCAAATTAACAACTGAGAGAAGGAAGGCCCAAGCATTCTTCAAACTACGCAACCCAAAACTTAAAAAAATATTATCAATGTCTTTTATCTTTAAACATTATGGTTTTTTTGGACATGGCCACCCCACCCCTACCCAAGCACCAACATAATCATGGTGGAGCACTGGGCCTGGAGCCAGGGAGACCCAAATTCAAATCTGGCCCCAGACACTTACTAGCCATGTGACTCTAAACAAGTCACTTAATTATTGTCTGCCTCAGTTTCTTTAAATATAAAAAGGGCATAACCTACCTCACAGGGTTGTTGTGATAATATTTATGAAATATTTAGCACAATGCCTGGAAGACAGTAGGTGCTTAATAAATGTTTATTCTACCACCCCCAGCACTGTGCCAAATGGATATTTAACTCTCCCTTGAAACAAACAAACAAAAATTGTTAAGGGAAAGCGACCAAAAGAGTAACTGCATTTAAAGTGTATGTCCCAGTATGCCCTGAGTCTTCCATCTCTCTATTGAATGGACGGAGATCTATTTCATGATCAGTTCTCTAAGTATGATCATTACAATTGCTTAAAGTTTAGTTTTCTTTTCATGTACATTTTGTAATTGTAGCCATTGTGTGTGTTGCTTTCCTGATTTTTCTTCATTAAATTCACAAGTTCGTAGAACCCTTTGTGTTATTTTTATGAATTGTATTAATTTTATGAATTGTGTTAATTTTATGAATTGTATTTTTCCTTAATATTCAATAATATTTCATTAAATTAATAAATCATGGTGTGATCAGTCATTCCCCAATCAATGGGCATCTAGCAAATCTTTTTTTTTTTTAAGTATCAGATGAGCCAATTTCCCAAAATGTATCCTTTCTCACCTAGTACTCTCACTCAAGATTTGCAAAGTTTCTCAGCAACAATCCCTAGGTGGCAGGAGGGAATTATCTCATAGTACAGTGCAAGTTGAGAAAAGTAGAACTCTGCCCTGAGGAGGCTACTTACGGGAATGTACAGTTACATTCATCCACACTCATATTTTCTATTTTGTGTGAACAATCCAAGAAACTCTCCAAGAGCCTTTGACCAGGAGGACTGGGGCTGGGGAGCAGTTTACACATAGACTTTCCCCCCCCCTTAGTGGTCTCTAAGTAAATTAGGAGGCCATAGCCTCAGGAGAATAAAGTCCTGGACTGAATACTACCTAAAGGATCCTTGTGCTATATGATGAAGAAAATGAATGGGGGGGGAGGGGGAGGGAGGGAGGGAGAGAGAGAGAGAGAGAGAGAGAGAGAGAGAGAGAGAGAGAGAGAGAGAGAGAGAGAGAGAGAGAAGGTCCAGGATCTACTTTGATAAGCAAACCTGCATATTCTTAACAATGGTTCTTTATTACTTAAAAGCATTGTTCTACTTCACTATCGGATTCCTCTACAATTTATCAGTCAGCAAGCTTTTAAGTTCAAGATACCAGAACAGTCATTCTAATAGCTAGCACTGATAAAGAGCTTTAAGGTTTGCAAAATGCTTTCCATGTAATTTTTCATTAGATCCTCATAACAGACCAGGGTAACCCAGGCTTTCACAAGCTTGACCTGAACTTCAAACACTCAAGGTGAGCTGGGAATCATTCTGTCCACCAACAAGGAGTCTTTTGCAAATGCTCAGGCTCAAAACTCAGTTTTTATCTGTAAGGTAGATGCTATCATCATCACCACTTTAGACATGAGGGAACTGAGTCTGTAAGAGGTTATGGGACATGTCCAGGTTCACAAAGCTAGTACATATCTAGGCAGGAATTGATTCAGTTCTTTCTGAATCCATGCCCAACACTCTATCCACATGCTAACTAGCTACCAAGTGTGTGAATGAGTCTCTGCTTATGGATATGTATGTTCCATAGCAGTTCATATGTTCAGTAAGTTCATTACTGTTCTTGCTCTTTTCCAGCTTATAGTATTGCACTCTACTCTGTGTTCTGAATTTCTTAATATCTACAAATAGTGACAGGTGGTATGCTTTAAAGGTCAGACTTCTATTCATCTAACAAATAAAGGTAGTGAGAGCATCAACCATTTCTTCTCCTAAACTCCAATTGATGGGATTGCTTTCGTCGAGGCATAATTCGCTATCTCTGCTCATTTGGTCTCTAGTGGCTCTGCTAAATTGGCCTCAGTGACTATGTGCTTTGAAATACAGTTCTCTCTCCCCAGTTTGCTACTCTTGGGATCCTTATCGTATAGCCAACACAGTGTACTGGCTGAATCTCCCACTCAGTAGAGAAAGACATGACTATCTCCAAGAAAGGAGTCCTTAATGAGAAAGAAGAAACCCAGGAATGCTCAGCAAAATTGCTAGCTCAATACCAATATGTAAATCTAACAACAATGACTTTTATGAATGGAAACATTATCAAGAGCAGTAGTTCATCTCCTGAGACCACTAACAGTTTATAATCATTTTTATTTAGGCCAGGTATGTAGATGCAGAGCAAATAGCAAAAATGAGAAAGTACCCAGATAATTCATCTTTAAATTAGAACAAAGAATGTGTGCTTTCACCTGTGAATTCTCTATATTAGGGCTTCTTAATCTTTCTTGTATGTGTCATAGGCCCCTTTGACAGTTCAATACCTATGGACCCATTCTACAGTATTTTAAAATACCTACAATAAAATATATAGGGTTGCAAAGGAAAACAATTATATATATATATATATATATATATATATATATATATATATATATATATATATATATATATATATATATATATATATATATATCGTTTTTAAGGCTACATTCGTGAACCCCAGTTCTTTGTATTAGATTACACACTAGATGCTGAAAGAGATTAAATTATCCTTTATCTAACATCCCTATACCAAATCCTCACAACAAAAACCTAGTAATCAGGGCAGCTAGGTGGTGCAGTGGATAAAGCTCCAGCCCTGGATTCAGGAGGACCTGAGTTCAAATCTGGCCTTAGACACTTAACATTTACTAGCTGGGTGACCCTGGGCAAGTCACTTAACCCCAATTTCCCCACAAAAACAAAACAACAACAACAACAAAACCTAGTCATTTCAGGAGCAAAAATCCTCAGTAAATCCAAATCCACACTCCCTGGTTCTATATGTGTCAGGCTCTCAGTTTAAAAAAATATAATTTACATACCTATCCTTACAATTTGTATTGTTATTTTCCTCACAATGCAATGGAAGCTTGTAATGATGTCCTAATAGAGCATTTCTAATATAAATGAAACCACTACCTCTTAAGATCTGATTGGAGGAAAGTGGAATCTGTGTGGTGTATAGGAGCGTAGCAGGTGGTCAGTATAATTTTGCCTCTCTATTCCAAAAAGTTAGATACTTATGAGGTCTCAATCAATAGTGGTGATATCAAAGGCCTTATAGCAATGATGCTAAGTAAACAGATTTGAATAATAAATGTTTTTAATATGCCTGTTGACTTTTTCTTTGGGGGGAAAATAACTCAGAAGTAGGCCGGTTGATATGGAAATATTTGTCTTTAGTCAAAAAAACAATGATACACAGACCCTGAGGCAGAAATCTGGGTGCTTCACAGAAGGTAGATGCAACAACAAAAAATAAATTTAAGGGGCAGCTAGGTGGTGCAGTGGATAAAACGCTGGCCCTGGATTCAGGAGGACCTGAGTTCAAATCTGACCACAGGCACTTGAGACTTACTAGCTGTGTGACCCTGGGCAAATCACTTAACCCTCATTACACCAAAAAACATAACAAAAAATCTCCCCTTACCTCTCCTGGAAAATATATACAACAGGGGTGGTTTGGAACCATAGAAAGGGAAACAGATGTATAAAGGCAGGACAGGGAATGACAATGACTGTGTGGACACATAACTGGAACAGGTTACCATCAACTGAGAGCTCTTCCTTGGCATTTTTAAAAAGTCATTATTGAGTTCACATGCTGGCCCCCTCCTCTGATCACTTGCTTCTGTTTATTTTATTTTATTTTTTTATTCATTCATTCATTTATCTATCTATCTATCTATCTGTTTGTTTATTTATTTATTTATAGGTGAGAGGAGGCAATCATGGTTAAGTGACTTGTCCAGAGTCACAGAACTAGTAGGTGTCTGAGGCCATATTTGAATTCATTCCTTTATCTACTGTGCCACTTAACTGCCCCTATCCTTTGTTTATTTTTTAACACGTTTACTTAAAGTTTTGAGTTCTAAATTCTATCCCTCCCTCCCCCATCCCTGAGACTGTAAGTAAACAGATATAGGTTATATATGTGCAATTATGTAAAATATTAGCATATTAGTCATTTTGTATAAGAAGACTGGAATAAAAGAAAAAAAATTAAAGAAAGAAAGTAAGAAATAGCATGCTTCAGTCTGTATTCATTCAACATCAGTTCTTTCTCTGTTGGTAGACAGTTTGGTTCATCATTAGTCCTTTGGGATTGTCTTGGATTATTGTATTATTGAAAATAGCTAAGTCATTCACAGTTCTTCATCAAACAGTATTGCTGTTACTATGTATAATGCTCTCCTGGTTCTGTTCACTTCACTAGGCATTAGTTCATGTAAGTTATTCCTTTTTCCAGGTTTTTCTGAAATCATCCAGCTTGTCTTTTCTTATATCATAATAATATTCCATTACAATCATATACCACACCTTGTTCAGCCATTCCCCAATTGATGGGCATCCCTTTGATTTCCAATTCTTAGCCACCACAAAAATAGCTACTATAAATATTTTTGTACAGATACGTCCTTTCCCCTTTTTTGGGTGTCTTAAAACCTTGTCATGCTCCTCAGGAGGGCCATGAGAAAAGGGGGTACAGTAATGCTCACTATTCAGGTATAATACCTTCTATATCTACTATTGTCATAAAACACTAAATAAAGATGAAAATACGCACACAACTAAGACAGGAAGACTGTTAATGAGTATAACCCATCTCCACCATAAGAAAGAAATAATAATACATACTTCCCATTGTCAGAATTTCATAGAAGATTTTTTTACATACTAAGGATATGTTTCAGTGGAAGTTTGGGTGAGAAAAAATATACTTCACTATTGAATCTCAAGAATTTGCCATTAATTATAAGAGTGCTTGTCCTGTTGATATGGCTGTTGGACTTCATTCTTCAATTGTCTGGAGTGACATATGGAAAAGACATTTGCTCCCTGCAATCAATAGCTTTTCTATTTGGGGTAATATTTCTAAACAAAAAGAAATATTATGTGGAATAGGAAAGCTATTGATTGCAGGCAGAAAATATACTTACCAATTACTGGCTTAAACAAGAAGAATACAGAGTGTTCTCTAGCTGAAGTGGTTACAGCTGGTGATATACAATATACTACCACACCAGTACTTCTCAGATCACACAGTGGATCTGAGAGGACCCAGATTCTTCTTTTTTTTAAAAAAGCTGAATTTTCATTTCTTCCCTCTCACTTTCTACCACTCTTCCCCATTCTCTCACTTTCTTGTCCCCTTTCCTATCTCTCTGTCTGTCTCCCTATCTCTTTCTCTTTATCTCTGTGTCTATCTGTCTGTCTGTCTCTCTCTCTCTCACACACACACACACACACACACACACACACACACACACACAAATGTACATGCACACATGCCCACACACACGCAGACATGTTTGTTTGTTTTTTCCCTCATAGGTTGAAATCTATGGTAGAATTTCTGCAAAAATAAACAGAAACAAAATGTGATGCAGGGATGCCTGCAGAGAGACTGACTATCTAAAGAGCCTGGTATGTAATCAACTCAGGCTGTTAGTGGCATTTTCAAGCTGTACTTTTTCAAAAACAATTTTTGTTCATGTGTCCCATTCAAGATTTTTCAGATTCAAGGGCATTCTCATTTTTCTTGGGTAAATTATTTTAAATATTGTACCTTATTTAAGCCACTTTACTGTTTTTAAATTCAATTGAGCACACATACAAATACATTCTTCCCAACTAAAAGATTTTATGGTGGGGGCAGCTAGATGGCGCAGTGGTTAAAGCGCTGGCCCTGGATTCAGGAGTACCTGAGTTCAAATCCAGCCTCAGACACTTAACACTTACTAGCTGTGTGACCCTGGGCAAGTCACTTAACCCCCATTGCCCCACAAAAAAAAAAAAAGATTTTATGGTACCTTTGCCAACCTTCAATCATCTGACCTATCATTTCACTTGGTAATAAGCTTGCAAATGAGTTGACCTTGCTTCCTCCTGCCCTTCTCTTCAGGACAGAAGAGAACCTATCACCCAACCTGCAGGCCTATCTCTTTGATTACCAGTCAAATTGTTGCAAGCAAACTCTTTCTACTTTGGGCCACTCAACAAAACCCTAGGGTGTCTACCATATCTGATTGGAGGTCAAAGCTTCCTCAAGAAAAAGTGACCAATCTAATGGTGCTTACTGTCCTACCTGGAGTCTTTAGGGGTTTGCCCATAACTCATTTCCACACTAACAAGTAGCCATTTCAGATTCCGCTGTGCTTGCTACACACAGTTGAGTATGTCATCCCAGGGATCTCTATTATGAATCATTTTTTTTCTCATGCACAGACTAATTGCATAATGAAGCAGTGACTGCTCATGAGCCCTTTTGAGGCATGGTGCCATGGGGATCTTAGAGATAAATAATAAATAAATAGTAACCCCACCTAGTTCCAGAATCTCAAAGATCATTAAGAGCTTGGCTTCCACTACAATTTGTGAAGCAGTGCTCTGTTTCAAGCAGTTCTTCCTGGCTAATAAGCAAATCTGCTCCCACATTGCTATAACAATATTAAAAGACATGTCAGAAATGTCCTTTCTTGGCCTCTGGGTTTCTGGCATTCTCTGTGCTTAAATTCAAGTGTGAGGGCAGCTAGGTGGCGCAGTGGATAAAGCACTGGCCTTGGATTCAGGAGGACCTGAGTTCAAATCCAGCCTCAGACACTGGACACTTAACTAGCTGGGCAAGTCACTTAACCCTCATTGCCCTGCAAAAAAAAAAAAATCAAGTGTGATGCATCAATAATTATAAAGATACAAAGCACTCATTTGATACTAGTAAGTTTCATTTACTTAAGACAGTGTGTCACTCAGCTACCATTCTCTACATTTCTCTGATATGGATAAATATCAGTATTATTAAGAATTAGGATACTATTTTAGGAATGGCTGCTGAGTTTAAACCTCTGGACAAATATGTAAGTTGTTTTTCTTTTTAATTTTGTGTTCATAGACAAAAATAAAGCATAATGATGCTATTTATAGTGAAGATAGAGAGAAGTATTAGTAAAGAAATTTATCACAGTGTGGAAAAAAAAAACCTAATACTCTATACCAGCCAAGCAGTGTTTATTTTTATGGCATAGTATACAAAATATATAAACCAATTTGAGATTGAGATTGATCAAAGAAATTATGATCCTCTTGGGTTTTCTCTGTAGGAGTGATAATTTGTTAAAGTGCAGAAAAACAATTCTATAAATCTCTAGAAATATTAAACTCTTTGCAGTTGCAAAGACTACTTCTGTTTTTTCCTTTCCTTCATCTTTCTTTGGTAAAGGCAGTTAGGACAAGCAAAACATCACCTTGAACTTTCTAGAAATGCAGACAAGGGAACTGGATCTTCTTCTGCCACCAAGTTTGTTTTGCTCTATCTTTTTGTTTTACTATCTAGTCCAGAAGAGAAATTATGGGAGAGTGAGAGCTCAGACATTGACTTAAAAAACCCGGCTTCAAATCTTGCCTTCAATACTTAGCTGCTTTTTGACCACAGGCAAGTTTCTCAGTGTCTCAAGTGTTTGTATCTTCAAAATGGAAATAACTGTTGTACACATATCAAATGAATTCAGATTTTAAAGCATTTTGCAAACTTTAAATCATGTTTAAACATCAATTTTATTAGGATACATGACAACAGGAAAAATTAGAAAAAAATTATATAGTAATATTTTAAGTGACATTCCTAAAGAAGCAAAAACCTATCTCCTTAAATTTATTATCTTACATGTGAAACCACATTATTTCTTTTTGTGGACTGGGTCTGGGCCATGCTAAAGCATGGTTACAATTAAAGTAAATTTGGCTAACATTTACTAATAGCCTAGTGTGATAAGCACTGTGGTAAGAGCTAGGAATACCATGAATCTGTAATCTCATCTGTATGGGTCACCAACTCTTCAGGTCGTTACATCTCCATTTCTGCCCATCCTTTGTAACTTTCATCTAGTTTCTTCCATAAATCATCAAAAGAAGAATCCATTCAATATACTGGGAGCCTTCCACACATTCTCCTTACAATACATTGATGTCAATCAGCCATAGTGTTGTCCATTAATTATCCTTCAATATGGCTATATGGCCAACCTATCTTCTGTTTACCCACAGTTATTTCTTGAGGCAGCATGGCATTGGAGATATAGAGTGGCCTATGAACCAGAAAGATTTGTGTTTGATTCCTACCTCTGACAAATATCAACTTTGTCACTCTAGTTAAGTCACTTAACCTTTTAGTGCTCTGAGAAATGTTGTTAATTTTCTAAATTGCTCAGAAGTTACAGAGAAGATGTTTCCTCACATGCAATTTCCCCTCCCTGTAGCAATGAAATCCGAGCCCCATTCCCTAACCCCTCTTCTCTGATAGCATCATTTCCTACCACACTGGGGATTCAAAAACAAAAACGGTGTAGTCCCTACCCTCAAGAAGCTCACATTCTACTCAGAGCTTCTGTTATAAATCAAGCAGATTTAAAGAAGGCTTATCAAACACAAACCAAAAAAAAGCTTTATTTAGTTAGAAAACTGCAAGAATGCATTCTCAGTAACAACTCCTGCCCATGACCTCCCAGGTACCTCTTATTAAATACAAAGTTCCACCCTGCCATTGCCCTAAAGAATATCTTCTCAATTTCTGGAACAGAAACATATATAGAGGTTAGCTCCAGCCACTTGAAACTCATTAAAACATACTTGAGATTGACAATGAGTAGAGAGCATCTGTCAGACTTGGCCAAGATTTCAATCAAGTGTGATGTGGCTGTGTTGCTTGACTACATTGACTTAATAAATGAGTTGGCTACTGTCAGTGCAAGGAAAGTTTAGTTCTAATTACTAGCCTGTCTTTTTTTCTGCATCTGAATTGTGCTTCCACTTCACTGTTCATAGATTATGTGGAATGTATGAAAATGAATTCTGTGGAGTTCTACATGAAAGACTGAAACAGATTATGTAGTCACTTTACAGCTAAATCAAATGAGATGATGACTTTTTAAATGCCTTCGTCTTAAATGCCTTTGTTGTAGGGTAAAGAGGACCAGGATGCAAATTCCAACTCTGTTATTTCCTCCTGCTATGACTGGACAGATTGCTTAGCCTTTCTGGGGCTCAGTTTCCTCATCTGTAAAATGAGTAATTTGGACTAGATGAATAATGACATTTCTTCTAGCTTTATGGCCTTATGAAGTTATTCAGGCTCTTTAGCATAAAGAGAGAACCAGACATTTCTTGTGTGGCAAGTAAAACCATATGTGGTCGCCCTATTTCTGTCACAGGTGTAGGGAATTTTAGCTGGGGTTTATCATATATTTGTTATTTAGAAATTAGAGGCTACTGCACCAGTGGTGGGACATTAAGCATTTGTTAAAGCATATTAAGTATTCTTAGTAAAGAGAGGACACATGGCTCTGAAAGATAGGAAAGCCCAGCTAGGAAAAAGAAGAGAGAGAAGAGAGAAAATGGGGCAGCATCTGCTCTTACCCAGTTCCCACACCAAAGAGAGCGAGTGTCTTTGCAAGCTTGCTGAGAGCAGGAGCAGAGCCCGCCAATGCACATTGTTCAAAGCTCATTGGTCACACTAGAGTGTTTAAAGGTGCTGTGAATTCTAAGTCAGGAAGAGTGAGGATTTTATCTGGAGACCTAAGGAACGAACCATCTGCAGTGAAGTCCACTAGGTTGGACTGAGGGACACCAAGGGCATTATGGGTAGAGTACTGGCTTGGAGTTCAGAAAAACCTAGGTTAGAATCCTGCCTTGGAAATTTACTAGCTGCAGAATCCTAGGTCAGTCACTTAACCGTCTTCATTCCTCATTGGGAAATGGGGATAAAAACACTGATAGCAAGTACTTCACAAGATTGATGTGAACTATGCAAACCTTTAAGTGATCTATAAAGGGCAGCCATCATCATCATCTCATCCTTATTATTATATAAAGATATGGTAGTAAAATATGAATAATTCCTACTTTGTTGACTTGGTCTGCTCTTAACATACTGCCCAAACAGCCCCTATACGGAAAACAAGAGAGGAGAGATCACAAAGATGAGAATTTCTCTCTCTCTCTCTCTCTCTCTCTCTCTCTCTCTCTCTCTCTCTCTCTCTCTCTCTCTCTCTCTCTCTCTCTCCCTCCCTCCCTCCCTTCCTCTCTTCCTTCCATTGTGCCTCCCTCCCTCCCTCCTTCATACTGATTGTCAAATAAGTAAGTAGGAGAAAACCTTTCTAAAATGTTTGCTTTTTCCAAAGCTGTTACTGCTTCAGGAGACAGTGGGGTAAAGTCCATCCTCCGCATTTTATAATTAAGGAACAAGAGGTTCAAAGAGATTAAGTGAGTTGCTCAGTCATACAGTGATTAAGTGTATGAAGCATATTGAGATGGTGAAAACCTTTTTGACTAGTATGACACTATCCCCAAGTTCTTGTTTACATGCTAAGATTTAACTGACCTGGGCATCTGACATTGCTCCCTTCCCCAGACACTTATTTGCTGTGGCACATTTTAAGTTATATTTCCTACCTCTCTTGCTTCATTCCATATTAGGCAGTTCAGAAAAGGTCCCGATTTCAGTGATCTAGACTACAATCTAATAGTGTGCTAGAGCCAGCTAAGTGAGCTGATTGTAAAACATTTACCAGCATACCACTGCCTTGCCTCATGACTCAGAGTCTCCAAATAATGTCATATCAGTTCTTTATCTAAAACTCTATAGAAGTTGTAACCCTGAGTGACTTTAGGGGCTTGGATCAGAATTAGCATCTTGTGGGAAATCTGAGCCAACAGCCTACTCATAGAGGTAGGTGGGAAGGGGACATCCACCTATATTATTTATTCCCCATTGCTTCCATCTCTCTTTGGCAGAGCTGATTTTCTGGTATACCTCTCTCCTCTTATGCCCTACAATCAGGATTTGAAACCAGGTCTTCCTGAATACAATTCTATTGCTATATCCCCTATACTCTACTGCCTCCATGTGTCAATACCCATATATTCTTCCATGGGATGTTACCTTCAAACTTGGGTCCTATAGTTTCAACAAGTTGAATGAAGAACTCATTAAATTTGTCAGCCTTGATCAACACTCCCTGACTCTTATAAAGATTGAATGGCATTTATATTTTCTGTGTCTCTTACCATCTCCTGCTTTTCCTCTTCTAGTCCAACTCAACTCTTTATATTGACTGACCCACTCTTTTCAAATCAAATCCTCACATCTTTCTATCACTCTCAACTAGACTTGAAACACCAATAAACTCTGGTGGTTTATCTCAAGTTCTATTTGTCAGAAGACTGCCCCTAACTGAAAGCCAGAGTCATTGAAAACTTTCATATCACCAAACCTGAGATCAGTTATAGAGCTAAGATTAACATAGGGTTAGTAAAAATGGGTCAGCTATACACAGATGTAAGAACTGTTAAAATATCTGAGTTAGGGAAAGGTCATCTTTAAATGTTTTTGTTAAAATGCTATCTGGGCTTTTAAGCCAACATCGGTTTGGGTTAACTATGCTAACCCTTCTAAACATATTTCACATAGGCACAGAATGCTGGAGTTGAAAGAAACCTTAGAACCCATTGTTCAACAAATCCCCTCTACCATGCTGCCTGTGCTTGAAGACTTGAAGGTTTCCAATGAGGAAGAATTCACTACCCACAGAGACATTCCATTCCACTTTTTCCATTGTTCTAATTGTTTAGAATTGGATTTTTTTATTATGTTGAGTCAAAAAATGAGTTTCTGTAACATTCCCTTATTTTTTATAGTTTTGCCCTCAAACAAGTCTAATTTCTCTTAAACCTTTCGAACAGCCGAAGACAGTACCAACCCCACAGCTAATCATGCTCAATTTCTTCAATTGATATTAAGTACGTATATGGCATGATTTTGTTTTGGTTTTTGGTTTTTTACAGGGCAATGAAGGTTAAGTGACTTACCTATGGTCACACAGCTAGTAAGTGTCTGAGGCTGGATTTGAACTCAGGTCCTTCTGAATCCAGGCTGGTGCTTTATTCACTGTACCACCTAGCTGCTCCCAATATATGGCATGATTTTAAGACCTTTTGCCCAACCTATTGCCCTCCTTGAACATTCACCAGATTATCATTGTACTTCCTAAAACTTTGTGTTCAGCACTCAACACAACACTTTTCATGAGGAATGCCACATCATTACAGTATTATTAATCTCACTGATTTAGAAGGTCCCTTCAGTAATACAGATTGCAACCTATCTTTTTGTTTTTTATTTTTTCTCAATTACATGTAAAGATATTTTTTGAGTTGCAAATTTTTCTCCCACCCTCCCTTCCCTCCCCACTCCTAAAGCCAGTAAACAATTTGATATAAGTAATATATTACAATCATTTTAAACATGTTTCAATATTAATCAGAAAAGAAGGAAACAAAAACAGTAACAATAACAAAAAAGCAACAACAAAAGTGAAAATAGTATGCTTCAGTCTGCCTTCAGACTTTTCTAAACATGCCTCACTCTTAACATGACCAATTTAATTTCTCTTTCTGATTCTGATAAAATTCCTTCAAAACAACCTTTAATCGTACTATAAATGTTATCATAATATAGTTTACTAGAACTCTCACCTTTCCAGTCTTGTGAGTTATACCTCTCTTTTTGGCTGCCATATCACATAGTTGGCTCACCTGGAACTTGGACTCCACTATAACAAAACAAAACAAAACCTCAGGTCTTTTTTTCAAACAAACTGCTATCTAGCAAGTTTTCTCCTAGGAACTAGGCCCCAAATTTGGATTATCCCTCTTTCCTGGGCTACTTACAAATAGTAATTCATGGCTATGGTTTCATATATATACTAGTATATTCTGCTTATTCTATAAAAGTAGGATTCCTTCAGAAAGGGGTTCACAGAAAGGGTTGAGAAATGAACTTTTGACCAAAATGGAAAGGAAGGGAACCTAACTGCACTGTTGCCTACATTAATACCATTCCTTATTTGATTAGACCACTTAAGGGATGGGCCTTGTTTAAAATTTCCCATGGGAAATATCCATATTTATTCCATTATTTCATATTGTCTTAACTAAAGCATAGGAGAGGCTTTACTCATTTTCTAAAAGAATGCCTGGAGAGAGTAAAGTGAATTCTAATTTTAGAAAATCTGTACTTTAGATGATTTTAATGAAATAACGTTTATTTGTCAGTCATGTTTGACTATGACCCCTTTTGGGGTTTTCTTCGCAAAGATACTAGAGTGGTTTGCCATTTCCTTCTCCAATTCATTTTACAGATGAGGAAACTGTGGCAAATTATTATTCAGTTCAGCCACAATTCAGGAAGCAGGCTCTTAAAATCCCTTCCACCTCCAAATCTGTGGTCTTATGATCCTATTATGTCTGCACGTATGACGTGAAATTATTATTATCTTCTGAATGTGATTTGGCATCATTTGAACTAATACTTTCCTAGGTGACCACATTTCTATACAAAACACTTCAGGTTTGGCCATCAGGAGACCACAGGTAAATGATGAATAATGTGACCGACTGGCCCAGTACTCTGGATCAGGTCCCACCCCTCACTTAGGTGTTTATTCAGAATGCCCAGACTTACAGAGGATTATGAAAACATGAAAAACACTATATCTCTTTTAGGGTACAACATCCTGTTTTGTCTCTAACACTGACCATTAAGGATGAGGCAAAATATGAATATATACTCTTGACCTCAGCAATGGGTCTGCTCCACATATACATGCTTTGGTGTAACATCAGTCAGAGAATTTCATGTTAGAGACTATGAGTTCACATCCTGCTAATTATTCCCAGTGTGATAAAGGGCAAGTCAGTCCACCTCTCTGGGCCTCATTTTACTCTTCTTTACATGGAAGCTGTTAACCTAAATTATTTCCAAGGTCCCTCTTACTTCTAAATACTATGATCAGCATCTTCCCATTTTCAGAGGGTATTAAATGGCCCAAAGTTTCAAAACTCTTGTTTCTGGAACCCTAATTTGTGACACTCAGAAAGTTTCTCTCAGTTTCCCTGTGTGTCAAGTGGACTTCATATATTGATTTACCTCAGAAGACTAATAGTGCTAAATGACAAAATCACTTCAAAGTACTTCACCCATCTAAATTACTACACAAATGCCTATCAGCATATTTATAACATTAAAAGATTATAGTGGTTGCATATAGGCAGATAAAGCCAGAATTAAAGAGCAAGAGGAAGAATGAACTATATTACATTTGGAAAGTTATAAAAGTTCTTTTATGATTCCAAACTTCTCCATGTAACAAAAACTCATCTTTAAAATGGCAACATTGTGTCAGTGTTGGGTTATGGTTTATATGTCATGGGATATTAGTCTCCAAAGAATTGAAATTGTATATCACTTAGAGAGAATAGAGAGGTATCTGGTAGGTTACAGCAGAAAAAAAGGATCTACGCAAGAGAGCTAGAATAAATAATGTCATCAAAAAAAAAAATAGTATGACTATAAAAGATGAGCCAGTCAAGCAATAAGAGCTAGATTTAACCAGTCGGAGCTGGTGGGCTCTACCGGAATCACTGAAGTATCAAGAGAAAAGAAGGAAAGCTAGATGGAGTTCTTATAGCAAACTTATGAAAGGATATGGCTAAAAGTTGACAAAGGATAAACAGAGTTGGGTGAACTGAAGCCTGAAGAGTTTAAAGGAAAATCCATTATCACTGAGATCACAAATCCATTTTACCACTTTAGTAGTTGAGTTTTTTGAGTAACTCACAATGAAATATTTTACATAAATCATTCACTGCAGTTCCATTTAATTACTTGTAAAGTCAGTTTTGCTGAATTTAATGCTTCTTTTCCTAAACATGAGATACAAAATGGGAATGTTCTCAAAAGAAAACTTCAATGCATTTCTAATAATCATCAATAATGTACCTAGCGGATATCATTAATTTTTCTCCAGTGGATACACATAAGGATTCCATGTTTTTATGCTTCTTCCTTTATCATCTAAGTGGTGGTCCACTTTGAATTGAAGATGAGTTTCTAAGTGATTTGTCTGTCTCATATAGAAAAGTTAATAATTTAATAACAATATTAGTAATACATACAGGGTGAGAACAAAAGGTAATCATAAACCTGACTTTCATTATATTTTCTCTACAGGTGTCCAGATTCTAAGAACAGAGGATTATATTCACAATCAAAGATTTTGTCAAATCCCATTGATCAATTCTACTCTTGTACTCAGAATATTTATTTAATGTCATTGTTCAGTAAGGGAGCTAGAGACCTTTTTGGCTATGGGAGCAAAGAAAATGCAAATCTGTTGGTTATTTGCTTAGGCTCTTGAGGACACTAAGAATACACAAGCACTTGCAACTGTGAATTTCACAGGAAATATAAAATCTTTGTCTTCTGGAGTATTTGCTTAACTGAACAAAGTTTACATAGCCCAAGGAGCATTGGTATTTGCAATAATAGAAAATTAACCCTTTGCTACTCCTTCAGCTCATTTCTACTGTTGTCCTTCAATTCTTTCTTCGGTTCTCCCAGGATATTACCCTTGTTCTGGTTTCTTTTCACTTTCTTTTACTTCCAGCTAATCATTTCAAGAAGGCACTATCCTCCCCCCTTGATGACTTCGTGCCCTTATCCTTCTGCAGTCACATCTTCCTATTCTTCTAATTGGAAGAGAAAACCTAAAATAAGTAAGGACATAGTAAAATAGCAGGTAGTTTTTCTTAATGAGTTCAACTCATCAGACAAAATTGCACTGTGAATACTGAACTGAACAAGGGTATTAAAAGGATAGGCAGATGTGGTTGCTAAGCTAATGACAATCATCTTTGAAAAATCATGGAGACCAGAAGAGATGAAACAAGATGAGCAAAGCAAATGACCTCTGTTTTTTCATTGTTTCGTTTTGTTCTAAAATTGAAATAGAATCTGCGGCTATATGCCAGTAAGCTTGATTTCCATTCCTGAATAACTTCTAAAATATATTGCTAAATGGATGGTTCATAAGTGTTCAGACAAGGAAGCAGTGATAACAAAGAGCCATCATGAATTCATCAAAAACAGGGCTTGCCAGGTTAATTTCATTTCTTTCTATGGGAAGATTATTAGAATAGAATAATAAGAAGTTGTATGCATAGTTTACATAGACTTTACCAAAGAATTTGATAAAGTTTTTCATGGAATCCCGTTGGACAAGATGAATTGATGTTTATTTTTTTTTAAATACACATAAGTAGATTTGAAACTGATCAAATGGACAGACCCAAAGAATCTCCTATATTAAGTAGTGGATTGTAGCAAACATATGAGAAGATTTTGAAACGTATACCTGTAACAGGTGGGAATACACAAGAACAATGACTAGTTGTAACACCAATAGAATGTCAAATCTGGGCTAAGGTATGGGATCGATCCATGTTATCTCAGTGTAACAATGAGAAGCTGAATCATGCTCAGTACCCTTTGGGGAAATCTAAAAAGCAAATGATTCGTATTTCTGTCATCTAAAGGAAGACAGTCATGGAGTGTGCATAAAAATTGACCCAGCTGTTAGGGAAGAAGGCCTTTTAGTAGGATTGTGATATTGTAGGTGGTGGGGACAGGGAGGTAAGGAAGGAGGGCAAAAGCAGGGAGATAGTTGATGTCTTTATCCTTGGTAATTTGGGCTTCGCAGCTGCCCCAGACCCCAGCTCTGCCTGCTTCTGTATACAGCTTAATAAAGGTTGTATTTCAAAGCCAAGCACAGCAGAGGCCAGAAAGTTCTGGCTGAGCACCTTCTCTGGGCTGTTATGCCACTAAGTTCTTATCTTTATCTTCCAATAGATGTTCCAAAATGGAACATCCAACTTTTGGAAATCATAAGATTTCAACATAGTAGGAGCCAAGGTTATCTGACTCTAGTGATTCCTCTGGAAATGTCACAAGCTGTTACAAGAGCATCTATAATTTGGCACTTCAAGGATTCATGTTTTCATCATTGTCAATACTCCCTCCACCAACACAGATAGCAGCCTTAGCAGGTTGTCTTCATGAGCTGCTGTGGCTGAAAAAATTCATCATCATCTCATTGCCAACCTTCTGGTGATTAGTCTCTCCACTCTCAGTTATGATGCTCTTTGGACAACAGACATAGCATCTGGGCATCATGCCCAGACCCCAAAACTTTCCAGTTTAATAGGATGTGCCAGAGCTTTAAGTATCCAGGCATAGACTAGGAATCAGATCTACAGATGCTGTTAATTCTCATTGGAAGACCCACACCAATCAAAAGTAAACTTCCTTTTTATCACCATAACAAAATGCCCCAAATCTAGAAAAGAGTCATATCTTCTCATGGGAATTTAAAGACTATAATTATACAACATGAAAGTCAATATGACATAGGGAATAAAAAAATGGGCCTTTGAATCTTGCAGAACAAGATTATTATTGACAAGTTGCTCTTCAACTGATGAAATCACAGGTCCAGGATAAGTTATCTTCTTAACCTTCTTCATCATCCTCATTGTTTCTTATTGTTTTATGACTTGTGATTTCATTAGTGTAGGGCATTAGTGAGGCACTTCCTCTCCTAATGCCCTTAGACACAGGCTATAATTTGCATTTTAAGAGAGTTTCCTGGGGTTCTGAGAGGTTAATTGACTTACCCAGGGTCACACAGCCAACATGTTCCTAGCCTCTAGTTTCATTTTGTGCAAGAGAGAGAGAGAGAGAGAAAGAAAGAATGGAAATTCACCATTTGTTTTCAAATATTGATTGCCTGAAGCAACTGTCCTTTTGATTTGGGGAAAGATTTCTCTCCACCAAGGTGGAGGGGGAGAGAAATGGGGGAAGCAAGAAGTCCATACTTTTGCTTCTATTTGATTATTAAATAGTTAAATTTCAGTATTGTCTTTTTTGGGTAACTGACACAAAGCAGTAGATATCACACTGATTTTTTTCCCATTACTAGGGCCCAACCAATAAAACTCAAATGTTCTATGCTGGATGTCAAGGATATTTTAAGAGCTAGATGTCAGGGAAGCTAGATGGGACAGTGGATAGAGCACTGGACCTGAAGTTGGCAGAACCTGAGTTCAAATCTCACCTCAGACACTTACTAGCTGTGTGACTCTGGGCAAGTCACTTAACCCCAATTGCCTTAAACATCTGAGGCCATCTCCAGTAGTCCTGACAATATATCTTGCCACTGGATCCAGATGGCTCTGGAGGAAAGAGTGAGCCTGGTGACTGCACAGTCCTTCCTCACTTAAATCCAATTCATTGCAAGTCATAACATCTGTTCTCTTAGATAACAAAGGACAAACAACAACAAGAGAAGATAGAAACCCTATAATGTGGTGTTGGGTGCCACTCAAAGTATCTTATCTCCATGACCAAGTGAGATATGTAAGAGTACACTTTGCATTATAGCAGCCCAGAAAAAATAAAGGTTAAGTTTCTCATCGGAATTTTCTCTGCCTGAGTCAATGAGAATCTCTTAACTAAGCCTGAGACAGAAATGGAATGAGAAAAGCAGTGTTTTGTTGAAATCTGAAATACTTACAAATACTATGAAAGATAAATGAGTTTAATACTTTTGGATTAACTACCTGAAAAAAGCATTTTGTCAGATTTCATGCAATTCAACAAGAATTTATTAAATGCCTCCTATGTGCAAGTAAAGCACCTACTTGGGTGCTGGGAATACTAACACCAAAATGAAAAAATTTCTACTGGGTAATGTAAAATGTAAACAGATAAGTACAACTATATAACTACAATGATACATGTACACACAAATATATTTATATATACATATGTATCTTATATGTATACATACACACAAACACATTCACATAGGCACACAAGATCATTTGAAGAAAAAAAAGTTTAAAGCCTGGGAGTTGGTACATGAACTGAACTGAACCTTGAATGAAAGTGCAGATTATAGAGATGGAGGTGAGGATGAGGAAGATGTGGAAGGAATATCAAATAGGTCAATTTGACAGGAAGAAGGGAGAGAAGGAAGGAAGGGAAGAAGGGAGCCAGGAAAGGAGAGAGGGAAGAGGAAGAAATAAAGGGAGGAAGGGAGAGAGGGAATGAGAGAGGGAGCAAAAGGAGAGAGGAATAAGAAAGAAGAGGAAAAGGATTAAGAAAGGAAGGGAGGGAGGGAGGGAAGAGGGGATAAAAGTGAAACTTGAATGCAAAGAGCTTACATTCTACTGGAGAAGAGAGACAGAAAGAGGCTCTCTGAATATATAGGTATAGGTATATGTATACATGTACATATATATACAGGGTAGAAATATATAGAGTATAAATACTATATATTTTATATAATATATAGGTGTAGTATATAGTATGTATATAATATATTAATATATAAAATATGTATACATATATTGATATAGATACACATGTAAATGCATTGTGTACATATATGTATATATGTATGTATATTTGTATGCATATGTATGTGTGTATAATTTCAAGAAAGAGAACATTTATGAAAAAATCAGCAGCATGGAAAAGGAATCACATTCCTTAAAAAATTCATTTGGACAAATGGCAAAGGAAATGCAAAAGCTTACTGAAGAAAAGAATGCCTTAAAAATTCAAATTGGACAGATGGAAGCTAATAACTCCATGAGACACCAGGAATTAATCAAACAGAATCAAAAGAATGAAAAAATAGAAGAAAATGTGAAATACCTCATTGGAAAAACAACTGACTTGCAAAATAGATCCAAGAAAAACAATTTGAGAATTATTGGATTACCTGAAAGCCATGATCAGAAAAAGAGTCTGGAAACCATATTCCAGGAAATTACCAAGGAGAACTTCCCTGATATTAGAGAATCAGAGGATAAAAATCATCATTGAGGGGCAGCTAGGTGGTGCAGTGGATAGAGCGCTGGCCCTGGAGTCAGGAGGACCTGAGTTCAAATTCGGTCTCAGACACTTAACACTTACTAGCTCTGTGACCCTGGGAAAGTCACTTAACCCCAATTGCCTCACCAAAAAAAAAAAAAAAATCATCATTGAAAGAATCCACCAATCACCTCCTGATAGAGACCCGAAAAGGTAAACTCCAAGGAATATTGTAGCCAAATTCCAGAATTATCAAATGTAGGAGAAAATACTCCAAGCATCCAAAAAAAACAATTAAAATATCATGGAGCCACAGTCAGGATTGCACAGGACCTGGCAGCTTCAACATTAAAAGATCACAAGGCTTGGAATATGATATTCTGGAAGACAAAGGAGCTTGGATTATACCCAAGGATGAACTACCCAGCAAAACTGATAATTTTCTTTCAGGGAAAAAGATGGACATTCAATGAAATAGGGGACTTTCAAGGTTTCCTGATGAAAAGACCAGAACTGAATAGAAAATTCAATCTTAATATACAAGACTCAAGAGAAGTTTAAAAACGTAAACGGGGGAAAATGTTATTCAATGTGGTTAAACTGGTTAAATTCCTACATGGGAAGATACATATACATAGAGGGTATAAATATAAATTTTCTTTAATGTGATGATATAAAGAAAATTAAGGGGTAAAAAAGGGAGTTTATGGGGAGAAGAGGAAAGGGGAGGTAGAATGGGTTTAATTACATCATATGAAGAGGTACAAAAAAAACTATTACAATGGAGGGGAAAAAGGGAGGTATGAACATTGTTTCAACCTTACTCTCATCAGATTTGTTTCAAAGAGAGAATAACATATACATTCATTTGGATAAAGAATTTGAGCTTATTCTTTAGGGAAGTAAAAAGGTAAGGGAAAAGGAGAGGCACTGATAGAAGGGAAGGCAGAAGCAGGGGAGAAAAGGGTAAAGAAAAGGGAGGGGACTGATAAAAGGGAGGGCAGATTGGGGGAGGCAGGGGTAAGAAGCAAAATGTTGGTGAGGAGGAATAGGGTTAAAGAAGGGAGGAAAGAGTACAAAGGGGGTAAATAGAATGGAGGGAAATAGACAGTTATTAATAATAAGTGTGAATGTGAATGGAATGAACTCTGCCATAAAATGGAAGCAAATAGCAGAGTGGATTAAAAACCACAATCCTATAATATGCTGTTTACAAGAAACACATTTGAAGCAGAGAGATACACACAGAGTAAAGGTAAAAGGCTGGAACAGTATATATTATGCTTCAGCTAAAGTAAAAAAAGCAGGGGTAGCAATCCTTATCTCAGACAAAGCACAGGCAAAAATAGATCTAATTAAAAGAGATAACAAAGGAAACTACATCTTGCTGAAAGGTACTATAAATAATGAAGTAATATCAATACTAAACATGAATGCACCAAGTGGTATAGCATCCAAATTTTTAGAGAAGTTAAATGAGTTACAAGAGGAAATAGACACCAAAACTATAATAGTGGGGGATCTGAATCTTTACTTCTGAGAATTAGATAAATCTAGCCACAAAATAAATAAGAAAGAAGTTAAAGAGGTGAATATAATGTTAGTAAAGTTAGATATGATAGATTTTTGGAGAAAATTGAATGGTGATAGAAAGGAATATACCTTTTTCTCAGGGGTATATAGCACATATTCAAAAATTCACCATATACTAGGGCACAAAAAACTTATAGTCAAATGTAGAAAGGCAGAAATAGTAAATACATTCTTCTCAAGTCATGATGCAATAAAAATCACATGGAATAAAGAGCCATGGAAACGTAGACTGAAAATTAATTGGAAACTAAATAATCTCTTCCTAAAGAATGAGTGGTTCAATGGTATACTTAAGGAATCCTCGAGAATCAAGTCAAAAATTACTTGAAACAATTACAACTTTAGCAAAGTAGCAGGATATAAAATAAATCCACATAAATCATCAGCATTTCTATACATGACCAACAAAGTCCAGCAGCAAGAGATAGAAAGAGAAATTCCATTTAAAGTAACGGTAGATAATATAAAATACTTGGGAGTCTACTTGCCAAGACAAACCCAGGAACTCTATGAACACAACTACCAAACACTCTTCACACAAATCAAATCAGATCTAAATAATTGGAAAGATATCAATTGCTCGTGGATAGGCAGAGCTAATATAGTAAAAATGACAATACTGCCTAAATTAATTTACTTATTCAGTGCCATACCAATCAGACTACCTAAAAATTATTTTATACAGCTAGAAAAAATAATAACAAAATTCATCTGGAAAAACAAAAAATCAAGAATATCCAGGGAAATAATGAAAAAAAAATTCACAGGAAGGTGGGTTAGCGGTACCAAACCTGGAGCTTTACTATAAAGCGGCAGTCATCAAAACTATCTGGTACTGGCTAAAAAATAGAGTGGTAGATCAATGGAATAGGCTAGGCTCAGGAAATGCAGGAGTAAATGACACTAGTAATGTAGTGTTTGATAAACCCAAAGACTCCAGCTTCTGGAATAGGAACTCAGTATTTGACAAAAACTGCTGGGAAAACTGGAAGATAGTATGGCAGAAATTAGGCACAGACCAACATCTTACACCTTATACTAAAATAAGGTCAAAATGGATACATGATTTAGACATAAGAGGTGATACCATAGGTAAATTAGGAGAGAAAGGAATAGTGTACCTATCAGATCTTTGGAAAGGAGAACAGTTTTTGACCAAACAAGAGATAGAGTATATTATAAAATGCAAAATGGATGATTTTGATTATATTAAATTAAAAAATTTTTGTACAAACAGAAGCAATGCATCCAAAATTGGAAGGGAGGCAGAAAGCTGGGAAACAATTTTTGAGGCCAGTGCTTCTGATAAAGGCCTCATCTCTAAAATATATAGGGAATTAAATCAAATTTATAAGAATCCAAGTCATTCCCCAATTGAGAAATGGTCAAAGGATATGAACCGGCAGTTTTCTGATAAAGAAACCAAAGCTATCTATTCCCATATGAAAAAATGCTCTAAATCTCTAATGATTAGAGAGATGCAAATTAAAACAACTCTGAGGTACCACCTGACACCTATCAGATTGGCTAAAATGACAAAAAAGGAAGATAATAAATGTTGGAGAGGCTGTGGGAAAATTGGAACACTAAGGCATTGTTGGTGGAGCTGTGAGCTGATCCAACCATTCTGGAGAGCAATTTGGAATTATGCCCAAAGGGCAATAAAGCTGTGCATACCCTTTGACCCAGCAATCCCACTTTTAGGTCTTTTGCCCAAAGAAATCATGGAAGGGGGAAAGGGACCCACATGTACAAAAATATTTATAGCTGCTCTTTATGTGGTAGCAAGGAATTGGAAGTTGAGGGGGTGCCCATCAATTGGGGAATGGCTGGACAAGTTGTGGTATATGAATACAATGGAATACTATTGTGCTGTAAGAAATGATGAGCAGGAAGAGTTCAGAGAAACCTGGAGGGTCTTACGTGAGCTGATGATGAGTGAGATGAGCAGAACCAGAAGAACATTGTACACAGTATCATCAACATTGAGTGTTGACCTACTGTGATGGACTATATTCTTCTCACCAATGCAATGGTACAGAAGAGTTCCAGGGAACTCATGATAGAAGAGGATCTCCAAATCCAAGAAAAAAAAAAAAGAAAGAAAGAACTGTGGAATATAGATGCTGATTGAACCATATTATTTCTTTTGTTTTCGATGCTGTTGGTTTTTTTTTTCTTTCTATTTTGAGGTTTTGCATCACTGCTCTGATTCTTTCTCTTGTAACAGGATTAATGCAGAAATAGGATTAATGTTATTATGTGTATATATATATATCTATATGTATATGTATAGAGATATATAGATATAACCTATATCAGATTACCTGCTGTCTAGGGGAGGGGGGAGGGAGGGGTGGGAGGGAGAAAAATCTGAAATTGTAAAGCATGTATAAACAAAAGTTGAGAACTATCTTTACATGTAATGGAAAAAATAAAATACCTCATACATAAAAAAAAAGAATGAGTGGTTCAAACAACAAATCATAGAAACAGTCAATAACTTCATCCAAGAGAATGACAATAATGAGACAACACATCAAAACCTATGGAATGCAGCCAAAGCAGTGCTTAGGGGAAATTCTATATCTCTAAATGCTTACACGAATAAAAAGAGAAATAGGAGATTAATGAATTGGGCAGGAAACTTTAAAAGCTAGAAAAAGAACAAATTAAAAATCCCCAATTAAATACTAAATTAGAAATCCTGAAAATCAAAGGAGAAATTTATACAACTGAAAGCAAAAAGACTATACAATTAATCAATAAAACTAAGAGTTGGTTTTATGAAAAAACCAATAAAATAGATAAACCTTTGATTAATTTGATTTTTAAAAAGGAGGAAAACCAGATTACCAGTATCAAAAAATGAAAGGGGTGAATTCACCACAAATGCAGTGGAAATTAAAGCAATAATTAGGAGCTATTTTGCCCAACTGTATGCCAATAAATTTGACAATTGTAAGGAGCTAAAATTCTAGCTAGTCTGTCTAAAATATCTAATGAGTGGTTGCCAATAAACTGTAAGCTTTGGCAAGAGTTTAGACTTTTAAGCATCTATTAAGGAGAATAAGAATTTGGTAAAGAGAGAGAGAAAGGCCTAGATTCATCTAGGCCTAGCTACACTCTCACCCAGAGTCCTGATGAAAGAGAGCGAGAGCCCCAGCCTCGTCCCCTCTTCTCCCACAAGCAAATATCACTTCCTGATGCCAAAGAGCCACATGTCTTGCCCTCAGACATCTTCTCCTCATGGCGGAGCATCCTGCAGTAAGTCTCCAGCAGGTGGCGTCATTCTAATCATTACACAATCTTAATGAAATGGATGAATATTAACAAAAATACAAACTGATCAGGTTAACTGAAGAGGAAATAAAATCTTTAAATAGGACCATTTTAGAAAAAGAAATTGAACAAGTCATCAATGAACTCCCTAAGAAAAAATCTCCAGGGCCAGATGGGTTTACAAGTGAATTCTACCAAACGTTTAAAGAACAATTAATTCCAATACTATACAAACTATTTGGAAAATAGGTGAAGAAGGAGTTCTACCAATTTCATTTCATGACACAAACATGGTGATGATACCAAAACCAGTCAGAGCCAAAACAGAGAAAGAAAATTATAGACGAATTTCCCTAATGAATATTGATGAAAAAAATCTTAAATAAGACATTAGCAAGGAAATGACAGGAGAGATCACCAGGACAATACACTATGACCAGGTGGGATTTATACCAGGAATGCAAGGCTGTTTCAACATCAGGAAAACTATCAACATAATCAACCACATCAATAAGAAAACTAACCAAAATCATATAATTATCTCAATACATGCAGAGAAAGCTTTTGACAAAATACAGCACCCATTCCTAATAAAAACACTAGAGAACTTAGGAATAGGTGGAGCTTTCCTTAAAATAATAAGCAGTATCTACCTGAAACCATCAGCAAACATTATATGTAATGGAGATAAGTTAGAGGCCTTCCCAATAAGATAAAGGGTGAGACAGGGATGTCCATTATCACCTCTATTATTCAATATTGTACTAGAAATGTTAGCTTTAGCAATAAGAGAAGAAAAAGGAATTAAAGGAATTAGAATAGGCAAGGAGGAAACAAAACTATCACTCTTTGAAGATGATATGATGGTATACTTAGAAAATAGTAGAGAATCAACTCAAAAATTACTTGAAACAATGAACAACTTTAGCAAAGTAGCAGGATACAAAATAAATCCACATAAATCATCAGCATTTCTATACATGACCAACAAAGTCCAGCAGCAAGAGATAGAAAGAGAAATTCCATGTAAAGTAATGGTTGACAGTATAAAATACTTGGGAGTCTACTTGCCAAGACTAATCCATAAGCTCTATTAACACAATTACAAAACACTTTTCATGCAAATCAAATCACATCTAAAAAATTGGAAAAATATTCATTGCTCGTAGACAGGCTGAGCTATAATAATAAAATGACAATTCTACCCAAATTAATTTATTTATTCAATGCCATACCAATCAAACTACCTAAAAATTATTTTATGGAGCTAGAAAAAAATAATAATGAAACTTATCTGGAAAAACAAAAGTTCGGGGGCAGCTAGATGGCACAGTGGATAAAACACTGGCCTTGGATTCAGGAGGACCTGAGTTCAAATCCAGCCTCAGATACTTGACACTTACTAGCTGTGTGACCCTGGGCAAGTCACTTAACCCTCATTGCCCTGCAAAAACAAAACAAACAAACAAAAAAATGGTCAATAATATCAAGGGAACTAATGAAAAAAATGCACAGGGATGTGGGCTAGCTGTACCAAATCTGAATCTTTACTATAAAGCAGCAGTCATCAAAACTATTTGGTACTGGATAAGAAATAGAATGGAGGATCAATGGAATAGGTTAGGCACAGGAGACACAGTAGTAAATGACTATAGTAATCTACTGTTTGATAAACCCAAAGACTCCAGGTTCTGGGATAGGAACTCAGTATTTGACAAAAACTGCTGGGAAAACTGGAAGATAGTATGGCAGAAACTAGGCATAGACCAACATCTTACACCTTGTTCTAAAGTAAGGTCAAAATGGGTACGTGATTTAGATATAAAAGGTGATACCTATGGTATCATTTACCTATGGTAAATCAGGAGAAGAAGCAATAGTTTACCTCTCAGATCTTTGGAAAGGAGAACTTTTTATGACCAAATTAGAGATAGAGAATATTATGAAATGCAAAATGATTTTGATTACATTAAATTAAAAAGTTTTTGTACAAACAGAAGAAATGCATCCAAAATTAGAAGGGATGCAGAAAGCTGGGAAACAATTTTTATAGCCAGTGTTTCTGATAAAGGTCTCATTTCTAAAATATATTGGGAACTAAATCAAATTTATAAGAATCCAAGTTAGTCCCCAATTGAGAAATGGCCAAAGGATATGAACAGGCAGTTTTCTGATGAAGAAATTAAAGCTATCTATTGCCATATGTAAAAAAAATGCTCTAAATCACTACTGATTAGAGAAATGCAAATTAAAACAACTCTGAGGTACCACCTGACACCTCTCAGATTGGCTAATATGATAAAAATACAAATAATAAATATTGGAGAAGTTGTGGAAAATTTGGAACACTAATGCATTGTTGGTGGAGCTGTGAACTGATCCAACCATTCTGGAGAGCAATTTGGAACTATGGCCAAAGGACTATAAAGCTGTTCATTCTCTTTGACCCTTTGACCCAGATATACCACTATTAGGTCTTTTTCCCAAGGAGATCATAGAAAAGGGCAAAGGACCAACATGTACAAAAATATTTATAGCTGCTCTTTTTGTGGTAGGAGGGAATTGGAAATTGGTGTGGGGGGGTGCCCATCAGTTGGAGAATGGCTGAACAAGTTGTGGTATATGAATATGATGGAATACTATTGTGGTGTAAGAAATGATGAGCAGGCGGATTTCAGAGAAACCTGGAAGGACTTGCACGAACTGATGATGAGTGAGATGAGCAGAACCAGTAGAACATTGTACACAGTATCATCAACATTATGTGTTGATCAACTATGCTGGACTTGATTCTTCTCAGCAATACAATGGTACAAGATAGTTCCAAGGAACTCATGATTGAAAATGATTTCCCAATCCAGAAAAAAAAGAACTGTGGAATATGGATGCAGATTGAACCATACCATTTCTTTTGTTTTGGGTGCTGTTTTCTTTTTTGAGGTTTTTCCTTTTTGCTCTGACTCTTCTTTCACAGCAAGACTGATGCAGAGGTATGTTTGGTGTGATTGTGCATCTGTAGCCTATATAGGATTGCTTGCTGTCTTGGGGAGGGGGCAGGGAGGGGAGGGAGAGGCATTTGAAACTAGAAATCTTGTGGAAGCAAGTGTTGAGAAATATCTCTGCATGTAGCTGGGAAATGGTGAAATGCTTTTATAATGAATGAAAGGAAGAAAGAAAGAAAGAAAGAAAGAAAGAAAGAAAGAAAGAAAGAAAGAAAGAAAGAAAGAAAGAAAGAAAGAAAGAAAGAAAGAAAGAAAGAAAGAAAGAAAGAAAGAAAGAAAGAAGGAAAGAAAGAAGGAAAGAAGGAAAGAAAGAAAGAAGGAAAGAAAGAAGGAAAGAAGGAAAGAAAGAAAGAAGGAAAGAAAGAAAGAAGGAAAGAAAGAAAGAAAGAAAGAAAGAAAGAAAGAAAGAAAGAAAGAAAGAAAGAAAGAAAGAAAGAAAGAAAGAAAGAAAGAAAGAAGGAAGGAAGGAAGGAAGGAAGGAAGGAAGGAAGGAAGGAAGGAAGGAAGGAAGGAAGGAAGGAAGGAAGGAAGGAAGGAAGGAAGGAAGGAAAGAAAGAAAGAAAGAAAGAAAGAAAGAAAGAAAGAAAGAAAGAAAGAAAGAAAGAAAGAAAGAAAGAAAGAAAGAAAGAAAGAAAGAAAGAAAGAAAGAAAGAAAGAAAGGAAGGAAGGAAGGAAGGAAGGAAGGAAGGAAGAAAGAAAGAGCATTAACCACTGGCATGGGCTGGTGCTGTAAGAAGGTAAAGTATCAGGATAGCCTTTGTGCAGTGGGCCATACTTGAGTTGAGCCTTGAAGAGCCACTAGGCATTACAAGAGATGAGGTGGGGGATGCAGGGGAGGGGAGGGGATGAAGGGGTAGGGGGGGTCAAACCAGATCTAGAGAACAATTTCTGCAAAGGCAGTGAGGTAGAACAAATGGAATGTGGAGCATGGGGGAACACAACTAAGCCCATTTGGCTTGAGAGTTTTTTATATGAAAGAGAGTGATATCTGAAAAGGATCATTGGAAATAATTCTGGAAAAGAGATTATAGCCAGACTGTGGAGAGCTCTAAATGGCACAAAATGGAAGATTATATTTTATCCTACAGGTAACTGGGAGTCACTGAAGCTTCTTGAGCAGGACACTTAAATGCTCATATTTGTGCTTTAGAATTATCCATTTAACTTCATTGTGAAGAGGGCATTCTAGAAAAGATTGAGCAGAAAGGTCATTTAGGAGGCTATTTCAAAAATCCAGGCAGGCAGTATGAGGATTTGAAATAAAGTATTGACCATATGAGTAGACGGAAGGAGGTAGACGAACAACATTTTCCAGAGGTAGAGTCAATACCTTTTCAGTGGGATAGAACTTGCCAGAGGGGAGTAGTGTTACAAACTCTCTTCAAAATGTTTATTCCCTAATGAGAATGGGAAAAAAAAGAAAAAATCATCCTGACAGCCTGCCAAGCCTGAAGCTGAATTCAAGTAGGTTACAGTCTCTTAGCTTTCATTGCCATACTATCCTTCTTCACTAAGGTCCAACTCCTCGTGCATCATTGTAATGTGGAAGTAACCTTGAATTCAGAAAAGCTATATGAACGCATTTTATGCTCTAGGAGGTTCAAATATCCTGGAATACTTTAGAGCAGAGTTGTAATCAGCCAAAACTGCAGCAGGAATGAATGTATAATAAAGTATTTATTATGCATACACTGTGTGCCAGGCAGTGTGGCAAGTGATAGGGATAGAGACATAAGCAAGCAAGACAGACCCTGCCCTCAAGTAACGTACATTCTTTTTTGTTTGTTTGTTTTGGTGAGGCAATTGGAGTTAAGTGACTTGCCCAGGGTCACACAGCTAGTACGTGTCAAGTGCCTGAGGCTGGATTTGAACTCAGATCCTCCTGAATCCAGGGCCAGTACTCTATCCACTGTACCACCTAGCTGTCCTAAGGAACTTACATTCTAATGAAGATAATATGCAAAGGGTAGTAAGGAAAGAAGTAGAAGAAAAGAGGGGAGCATAGTTAGGAAATAGAAAATGGGGAAATTCTGTTGTGGGTCAGGGATACTGAATGGCAGTTATAGAGAATAATCGCAACACAGGTGCCATTTCCTCAGCAGGGGTGGCCCATTCTCCAGGAAGTCATCTAGTAGAAGTTGTGCCTGTACTTCTAAGACTATGAGGTAAGGAAACATGGATGGTGGACAACATAAGGAAGATATATCCCAACCCCCATTTTAGTTCCATGGGACAAAGCCCTCTTTCCCCTGTAATATCTTTGGCTCTGACTTAGAGAGTATGGGTTCAATAATTAGAGGATGGACTCAATAACAAGTTGTTTCTCATCAAAATGTTGAGTCTGGCTAAATGCTGTGAGAATTTATCACTAGAGCCTTTGTCATGAGCTGCTGTTGTTAAACAAAACAAAACAAAAAACACCTCATGGAGGATAGCTATCCCCTAATGTATGAAGGTTTTGAAGAATTTATCTACTACCACCAGATAAATTTGAGTGTACCCATGATTTACTTCCCCTTTAGAGATGTACACAAGAGAGAGATGCATAGGTAAAATGTGGCAGCCCTCATGCCACAAGTGGAGAATAGGGGGCTGCAATGGTGAACATCCCTTATAAGATAAGGGATGATGCCCTTATATGAAAATAGCCATAATGCTTCTATTCTCTTTAGAATTTACATCTTGCCAGGCTTATAAATTTGACACCGCTACAACACCAGCCCATCCCTTTTTGAATTATCAAACTATCAGAATTTATTTCTCTAGTTACAAAGTTGTCTTTAAAAGGTTAAGCATAGTCTGAGCTGGGGGCTAGGCCCCTGCAATGCATATGCCTTGAATGTAATGATAAACTCCATTTGCTACATTGTGCCTGATTTACTAAGGGGAAGCCTTAATGAATATTTTTTTTCTTTCATCAGTCGGGCTGTGATCTGCAAAGTGGCCACCCCAATCCAATTATAGATCCTAGAAAAATTATGGAAATAAGTTTTCTCTCCAACAACAGAAGTATCCCAAAGCAGTGAGCTTGATACTCAGGGAGGTATATTCACACTTTCAGCCCCTAAGGGATTCCTGCTATATTCAAAGTTTGTGGAGAGATGGCACTGACTAATACAAGACCTAGCAAGACCATCACACCTGTAATGATTAGAATGACTCCACCTGGTGGAGACTTACTGTAGGAAAGCTCCACCATGAGGAGAATACCTGAGGGCAAGGCCATGTGGCTTTTCCTTGGTGTCAGGAAGTTATGTTTGCTCATGGGTACTGTCTATCAAGGTTACCAGTCAATCAACTTGAGGAGCCTCCCATTGCTGGGAGGAACACACAAAGTAGGAAGCTGGCGCGGGGAGAGGAGTTCGTGCTCTTTGGGTTCCTGACTTCACCATGGTAGAGGAGAGAGACTCCAGAGGACTTCACAGGAAAATTGAGGAAAGATAGGATTGCCAGGCTATAGGAATTCTGTTCTCAATCTTTCTCTTTCTATCTTTCAATAAACCCTTAAAAACCTAAACTTGTTTTATCAGTGATTTTAGTCAGTTTCCCCCAAAACTGGGGGAACAGATTAGAACCCACATTTAGAATTTTAAATTACACACACCCTAGTCCACATAGAATTAGCAGAGCTTTTTGCTTAAAGTTGCCAGCTCTTTGCCTCACTCTGGTCATGGAAAAATGGCATTGTACCATAATTAAATAGCAAGCACTAACCACAGGTGTTTATATTATCATCTAACACTAGACTTTGAGCTTTGACCCAAAGGAGGATGGACAGTCAACCTATTTTAGACTCTGAATAGGTCCACCTGACTTTAGCACTATCAGACTGAATCCAAAACATTTGCCATAGGCTGTTTCAGCTCGGGGTGAGCAGAACCAGGAAAACATTGTGAACAGTGATAGCAATATTGTTTGATGAAGAACTGGGAATGACTTGGCTGTTCTCAGCTATATAATGATCCAAGACAATCCCAAAGGACAAATGATAAAGCATACTATCCACCTCCACAGAAAGAACTGTTATTGTTTGAACACAGACTGAAACATACCATTTTTCATTTTATGTCTTTCATTTTTTCCCCTTTTATTTGAGTTTCCTTGTACAAAATGAATAATATGGTCATGTTTTACATAATTGCATGTGTATAACCTATATCTGATTGCTTACTGCCTCAGGGAGGGGTGAAGGGAGGGAGGGATAGAATTTGGAACTCAAAACTTTAAATAAAACTGTTTATTATTAAAAAAAAAAGTCAATTGAAATAAACCAGGATTATTCTGTAGCAATCATAAATCAAAGAAAAGAATGGCAGAAAATATTCCAAAAAATCAACGGAGCTTGATTCAGTCCCAATAATGTATCCTTTAAAGTTCAGCTTAATCACCTAAGCAAATAAAAAATTACATTCCTTTAAAAAAAAAGTCTAGGGATAAAAAGACTGGTATTTTCAGGTTCTGCAAGGTAGCAGTAGATGAGCCATTGTAGAATAGACAGTGTCAAATATTTCCCAACCATTTGACTGAATCAGTTGCAAAGAATACCATAACTTAAAAGATCCTAAGGGAGCATGCTAACACACACTTATAAGTGCTTTTCTCACAATTCAGAGGAAATGCAAGGATTACAATCCCCATTTTAAAGACAAGGAAATTGGGGCTGTTTGACTTAACCCAGATTACCTAGTTAATAAGTGTCTCAGGTAGAATTTGAACTGAAGTCTTCTGAACATCAATTCAGTACAGTCCATTTTGCCACCCAACCCATTGAATTTACAGATAAAAAAACAGAGATCCTAAAAGCTTATGATTTCCTTAAGGTCATTGGAATCAATCAATTTTTTAAAGAATGTCTTTCCACTTCGCCATACTGCTGATTTGGTCATCTATGTATGGACATAACTTATTTGGTAGGACTGCAAAGAAAGCAGTCCAAAACTTCTGTTTTGGATGCCAAATGTTGGTGCCTTTTGTTTTAACAACACATTTATTTCCCAATATTCTTCTACCATCAATGAACCTTCCTTTTTAACAAAGAAGAAAATTTGTAAAATAGGCCAACAAAGCAACTGTCTCTGAAAGCATATATGACTCCATATTCATCATTTCTTGTCTATGACCATTATGAATCTGAGTTTAGCAGCTCTTCAACATTGATCCTATTTACCTTATTGGAATCCTTGTGTATGTTGTTTTCTGGGTTGTGCTTCACTCATTTTCTACCAATTAATGTAAGTCCTTCCATATTTATCTGAAGTTCTTGTACTTGGTTTTTTTTTAGTTCAATAGTGTTAAATTAAATATCATAATTTATTAATTGATCTGAAATCCACTTTTTTCCAGTTTGTTTTTGTTTGTTTTTCTACCACAAAAGTGCTGCTATGAATATTAAATGAAAACTCAGTTTCTATCTTTGACCTTCCTGGAGTATGTGCCCAGTAAAGGGATCAAGTCAAAGGGTAAAAATAGTTTTGTAACATTTTGCATATAATTCCAAATTGTTTTCTAGAACATTTGGACCAATTCATAGCTCTACCAACTTTGAATCAGGATTCTTCTATTTCTTCAGCCCCTGCAACATAGATTATTTTGTTTTTCTATCATCTTTGCCAATGTGCTAAATGGGAGATATAACTTCAAAACTGTTTTAATTTCTATTTTAATAATTAATTATTTGAAGCATTTTCTTCATTTGGTTATTAATAGATTGTATTTCCTCCTTTGAGAACTGCTTTGCTCCTATCATTTGACCACCAATCTGTTTAAAGAATGAATCAAAACTTTCTAAGCACCCGGTGACATATACTATGCTAGGAACTATAAACACAAAGATAAAAGATAAAATGTTCTCTGCCCTCATGAATTATCAGAGGAAACAAAATGTCAGTCAATAAATATTAATTACCTACTGTGTTCTAGTAATTATGCATATAAGTATAAATGAAATTGAGGCACTAGTAGCTATAATGATCAGTAAAGGTATATACCATGTATATATGCACCTAGGTGGAGCAGTGGATCAAACACTGGTCCTGGAATCATGAGGACCTGAGTTCAAATCTTACCTCGGACACTTACTAGCTGTGTGACCCTGGGCAAGTCACTTAACCCCAATTGCCTTAAATATGCAGGGCCATCTCCAGGTGTCCTGTTGTATATCTTGACACTGGACCCAAATGGTTCTTGGAGAGTGAGTTTGGTGACCTTGAATAGCCCTCCCTCACTTAAATCCAATTCAATGCAAGTCATGACATCTGTCATGGTCCTCTTTGATAATGAAGGACAAACTACAATTCCCTATAGCAAGTTGTGTTTAATCTGAGCTATAACAATATGTGAGTGTAATTTTTTTTCAAGGTAGAGCTGTCTCAAATCACTGTGAATAATTAATCACCTGAAATAGCCATATCATTCAAATTACACTGAAAATTTCCATTGGGTTGGAAACAATGACCATATTTTACACAATTATCACACTGAATGCTGTGAATTCAGGGCATTCGTCTTTCACACTAATCAGGACCTAATTGTATTTGATGCAAAGTTGTTGCTGATGTTGTTTTCCCTAGTCACTGGATGTTTTCTCCTGTTATTCTACTGAAAACAGTTATTTTTTTTTTACCATTTTCACTCCATTCCCAGAATATCATGCTCCTAACAGTTTTGAAAGCTGACCCAATTTCTAAATTCCTGGTTCTAAAAAGCAGAAGAGATTCTATGCCATTCCTCCATACCATCTAATTTCTCTTTGTTTTCATGTTTAACTTCAAAAACATGATATTCCATAAACAACCTAGGCCACTTTTGTACCAGGAACTTCTCCAGAAGCACACATAGCTTCTCAAAAGCAAAAAGTTCTTTCCTATTTGTAATTTATTCCAAGAATCTTGTCGATTGTTTAGCTATAGTCATAGTATAAGTTGCCACACAGAAAAGTGTCAAAGGCTGAACCTAGCACAGGTCCAAAGTGAAGATCCCAAACAAGATAAGGCTTTTTAGTCATATGACTAAAATCCTCAAATGGTTTTAAGAATTGTCAGTTGGCTGTGAGAAAGGACAGCAGAGGAGAGATGGAACACATTACCGTATAGCAGAATTTCAGCTACCAAGGTCAGAATACACAACAATGGTTGAGTAAGTCTGAAAGTTTTTTTAAGTAGAATAAAACTTGGGAATGTATGAAAAGCTCCACGGGATGAAGAGGGGCTACATAAAGAAGGGGCTGGACATTAGAATGACTACAATCCAACAAAACCTGGCCAAAGGGACAAGTAAACCAGGAACAAATGCCAGAGGTTGATATAGCCATCTGGGTGTTTATCTAATGCTTGAAGAATCACATGGAGGTTTCATGAGAGGACAAAATGCTTTCCTTAAAAAATATTTTCTTCTCTTTATGTTATTTTTAATATCCTTTCTTATTATATGGCATCCTATAAATGCTTATTTATTTTGAAGATGTGAATATGGTTCATCTGCTTACATTGAAATCTACTCATAGAAAAGGACAAAAAATAGTTGCAATTAGTAATTCAATAAATGCTGTCCTTCAAGTGGAATTTTCCTGATTACCAGCAAATTATAGATGGGAGAAAATGAAGCAATGTGAGAAAAGTGATAAACTTGGATTCAGGATACCTGAGATACAATCCTGGTTCTGCTATTTACCTTTGTGTCCTTGGATAAATCACTTCCCTTCTTTGGACCTCAGCTTTCTCATCTGTAGAACAAAGAAGATATACTAGGTGACTTCTATGTTCCCTTCCTGAATTAGAAGAACGAATGCTTACTTAATGAACAAGCTTCGAAGTGCTGTGCTAAGTTCAGTAAGAAGTTGATCTACTATAGAATTCCATATTCTAAAGTCAAAATCAGGGGAAAATGATATACATACATGGCCTTAGAAAGCTGATTTAAAAGCAAGAGTGTTAACTTAAAATGGGATCATAGGTTTAGAGCTGGATGGGAACAAAGACTTCATACAGAGAAGGAGACTGAGACCCAAAGAAAAACCTGCATGTAAATCCAGTTCCTCTGACTCAAATCTAGTTCCCTTACTACTTCACTGAGTGCTAATGTCTTCAGGGTTTTGTCCTATTTAATCTGAGTTACAAGTTGGAAAAGAGGAAGTAGGAATGAGAAAAAAGGAAACAGATGGTAATGATTCCTTTGCTTATATTTAGTCAAATGCCTTCAAGAAATTAATGCTCAATTAATAATTTCATCAGCTTTTTAAAGATAAAAGTGCAATATTTTAATCAATGGCCTAAAGATTTACTTGCAAACTCAAGCTTTTTGCTTAAAGTCAAACTTAAATATTTTAGCTGAAAGGAAGAGAAGGACTACTAAATATGTCAAAACATGGCAGGGTCAGATTGCTAGATGTAAATCATAGTAATGGTCAATATCTTGATTCCAGTGCAGGACAAGTGAATCACATCTCTCCAGATATGAATTCATGCTTATCTCCCTTCATTTTAATGAAATTAAGCTTTCTCAAAATTAACTATGAAGTTTCCTATGAGAAACACAGCAAATGTTAATTCATTTTCTATCTTGCGTGGAAGTGGGAGAAAATATTAGAATTTCAGCAATAAGACTTGGGCAGTGTTTGAATTTTCAAATGCCATATTGGGTTTTTTGTACACACTGTATTTTAAATCATCATAGACAACCATTCTTGGACTATTGGATGATGCCATGTCAATAAAAGTAATGATTCAGGGAGCAGGTAGGTAGTACAGTAGTTAAAGCACTTGCCCTGGATTCAGGAGGACCTGAGTTCAAATCCAGCCTCAGCCACTTGACACTTAGTAGCTGTATGACCCTGGGCAAGTCACTTAATCCTCATTGCCCTGCAAAAAAAAAAGTCATGATTCATTGATTTAGTACTTCTTTCCTGAGAAAATATATTATTTGTTGACTTTGGGACATTGTAAGTTTGTGTCTGTTTTCCTCTACTGCAATTTTAGCCATTGTCACATGGCCTTTTTTGGGGCGAGGGGGCAATGAGGGTTAAGTGACTTTCCCAGGGTCACACAGCTAGTAAGTGTCAAGCATCTGAGGTTGGATTTGAACTCAGGTTCTCTTGAATCCAGGGCTGGTGCCATCCACTGTGCCACCTAGCTGCCCTCGCTACATTTTTTTAAGGTAAGCAAACTTTACAAATTTTATTTGAGTCTTGTGGCAACCTTGAAGCATTTTATAGGTAAGAAAATTGAGATTGGAAGAGGTTAAAGGACTTGTCTGGGGCCACCTAGCTAAAAAGCATTGGACAGGGGCAGCTAGGTGGCACAGTGGATAAAGCACCGGCCCTGGATTCAGGAGGACCTGAGTTCAAATCTAGTCTCAGACACTTGACACTTACTACTTGTATGACCCTGGGCAAGTCACTTAACCCCAATTGCACTGCCAAAAAAAAAAAGCATTGGACATGAGTCAGATCCTAATTTCTCTAACTCAAAGTCCTATACTCTATTAATTGCACACACACACACACACACACACACACACACACACACACACACACACACACACACCTATGAACACCTACACTGTGGGGAAGATGAGTATTAAAGGTAGATCATGGTTCAAATGTCTTTTTTTATTTTTATTCATTTTATTTTTAATTTATGGGATAAAATGTGTATTTCTGTATCGCAATATAATAAAAAGATGATTGTACATGAAACTACAAATCTATTATGTACAACTTGCTATTCCTTTTAAATAGATAATAAAATTATGTAAATTTCTCTTTTTTCCTCTTTTTTCACCCATTTCCCATTAGATGTCTACCATTAGAAACAAATATGTTAAACTGTGTCCTCACCCCTGCCCCACCACTGGTCCAGGAATGCTTGATCTGTAGGGATTATCTCCAGAAAGGTCCCAGGTAGGATGATTGGGGGCCCTTGGGTTGTAGTGGGTACATCCTGAGGAACAGGGCTTACTCACATTCATAGCTGGTAAGCTCTGGGGGGGGGTCACTGAGGGAGACCCTAAGTCATAGCCCTATTCCTATGATAGAATGTCAGCTTCTTGAGAGGGACCGCTTTGGTTTTTTTTTTTTTTGTATTGTTTTCTGTAGCAGCCACATCAGTGCCTAGCACAGAGTTGGTAATCAGTAAATATTTGTGGAATTCAATTAAGAGACAGAGAGAGGGGACATGACTAAACACTCACCCCCAGGATTCAAACTTATGTCTTGGGAATCCCATTCAAATCTTTCTTTCACTACAGCAGATGCTTCCCTTGTGATTTGTCTCAGTGCATCCACTAAATCTAACTATGCCCAGGGTTAGGAGCAATAAGTTGATTTCCAGTAATAAACATGTGTTGACTGTCTCCAAAATTTCCCCTCTGGGCCCAGGATCAAATCAATCATAGTACAACAAAAGCACTCTGAATGTACCTAAATTCATTAGATCTTAGAAACTAAGCGGGACTGGACCTGCTTAAAATACTTGGACAAGAAACCCCATGAGAATATCAAGTCTTAGTAGGCTTTTGCTTTGATAAACCAATGTATCACAGTGGATAGAGCTGATTTAGGTTTGGAAGGGCCAGAGTTTAATGTCTGTTTCTGCCACTTAAAACATGTGTGATGTTAGGTAAAACTCTCCACCTCTTGAGGCCTCAGTTGTAACTTGTTTCTTTTTCTTTTCTTTTCTTTTTGAAGTGAATCTGGGTTAAGTGACTTGTCCAGGATCACACAACTAGTTAAAGTGTCTGATGCCAGATTTGAACTCAAACCTTACTGACCCCAGGGCCAGTGCTCTATCCACTATAAAATCTAGCTGCGCTATAAATTGAATTTTTAGTATGTAAATCAAGGCATTTATATTAGATGCCCTCTAAGCACCCTTCCCACTCTAAATCTCTGATTCTATGCCTATAAGAATGTGAGGGTTATGTTTCTATGGCTGATTAACTCAGGTGGTAAGAACATGAGCCTGAAGTTACAGTTCCAACCCCAGATGTACTACTTAATTTTGTTTGTTTTCAGGGACATGAGATTAATTAGCCTTCTAAGTGTCCCATGAGCCTGCCTTCTGGGTGCTGCTAGAAGCATGGACCCAAAGTGTGATACCAAGTCATAAAGGTATCCCATGTTCGTTCATTGTGCCAATGCTATCTGGTCGGTGGAAAAGAATATCTTCCCTCCTTTCAGGCCTAGAGGCACCACAGACCAGAGGGTTTCTCTCTTCCTTTGTATTTTTGAGGTACAGCAGTGTAAGGGGGCTAAAATTCTAGCTAGTCTGTCTAAAATATCTAATGAGTGGTCGCCAATAAATTATAAGCTTTAGCAAGAGTTAGACTTTTAAGCATTTGTTAAGGAGAATAAAAATTTGGTGAAGAGAGAGAAAAAGGCCTAGATTCATCTATCTATCTCAAGGAGCTACAGTTCTCCTGCTCCGCTCTCCATAAGAGTCCTGGCAAAAGAAAGTGAGAGCGCCAGCCTTGCCCCCTCTTCCTCCCACAAGCAAATGTCACTTCCTGACACCAAAGAAAAGCCACATGTCTTGCCCTCAGGTGCCTTCTCCTCATGGGGGAGCTTTCCTACAGTAAGTCTCCAGCAGGTGGCATCATTCCAATATTTACAGCAGCCCAGCAAGTTGGATGTTTACCTAAGGAGCAGCTCCCATGAAGGTCAAGAAAAAATGACCATGTACTCTTCATTGTCCAAACTTTCCAAATCTTGTGCTCAGCAAAAAGGGAGCACTTTTTCTTGAAGCTGCCAAAAACAGGAGGGTTTTAATCTTCTGTGTGTGTGTATGTGTGTATATATATATATATATGTTTACTTTTAATATAGCTTTTCTTTTTAATATCTGCACCCTAATTTCTCTTTTTATAAGCTGTGGCTTATCTTTATATTTTTATCTCAAGCCAACCTTTTAAGAATCAATGATTCACCATAAAAATGTCATTCAATGGAATCTAGCATTACATTTTTAGTTTCAGGTTTTGGGCTTTATTGGGGAGGATGTTTTATTTGAATTAATATCATATACTCTATTGTTTTTTTTAATCCAAAACCTGAATCAAATGTCTTTTAGAATTGAGGAAGTGGATTTTTAGTGGCCTTACAAACCCTGATAAGCAAATTCTTCTTTTCCTAAGCCTAAAAGATTAAGGACTTCATTTTATAGAGACCTTAGGGATTAAGGCAAAAAGTGATGTCTGAAGGATATTAATGGAACCCCATTTCTATTCCTCCTATGACATCAAAAGTAGAGAATCCGAAAATCTGAGAATTGGAAGCAGGGACAAGCAGGGCACCACCACTGAGAAGGCCCTGACCATGTTTCTACTTCTTTAGCAGCATAGAAACAACTGAGCTTAGAATCTTGTTAAGAGGGAAAGTTGCTTAAAATAGAAAGCCATTTTTGTACTCACCCATCCCCATAAGAATTCTTCCCTATGTGCACATTCTCAAGAACTTCACAGCCTAACTGTGCCCTATTCCTCTTCCCCATGCAATGATTTCCCCTAGAAGTGGCTTTGCAGTAACTCTGGTTCCAGGGGTTTTTCTATCCTCCCTTCTCGGATCTCAATTAAATTTGTCCCATAGTCAGGCACCCAGGTGGTACAGTGAATGGAGTGGATTTAGAATCAGGAAAAATTGAGTTTGCATCCTGCTTCAGACACTTAGTAGCTATGCGATCCTAGGCAAATCAGTTAACCTCTCTCAGTCCTTGATTTTCTCCTCTGTAAAATGTGCATAATAATATTAACTATATGACAGTTACTGGAGAGACAAAATAATATGACATATAGAGTAAACTTTAAAATGCTATCTAAATGCTAGCTATCATTATTATGGTCTGAGGAGTGTAACCCATACAACTTAGTTTCTGGTATGTTGTGTACTGTTTCTCATGTCAGCATCAGAACTGCTACTTAACAGTTCTGAGTATACCTTATAATAAATTCCCGTTTTAAGAAAATAGAAAAATACAAGGTCTAAATGTACCTTATACCCTAACTCTCACCCGTCTTAATTTACAGAACTTGGAATTTCAGAGAAACAACCTAATATTGCCAAATGACTCAATGACTCACTCCTAGGGCAAATATAAATTGTTTTCATTTCTTTGTATTCTTACTAAGGATGTGTTTGTCAATGTCAAGTCAACCCTGCCTGCAAAACAACAGAGCTACAATTAGAGATGTAAAGAGGAGTTTGTGTGTAATTTAAATCCAGCAAACCAGCAATCTTTTCATGAAATCTACAAACAATTATTTCCACTCTCGTGCACCAATACATCTGGTTCACCAAGATTCTTTAGCTAAGATTGTATGTAAATTGATAGTTAATTTTAAAGGAAAAAAAGGCACATTTTTGACAAGGGTTAGCTTGCTATATTTGCTATTTATACCCAACACATCATCAGTTGGGAACAATTTAAAAGGCATAGCTAACCAGCACAGCCCTCTTCCCTGCTGTCCATGTGCTATGTTCCACTCCCCATCAACACCAGTTTTTTTCTCCTTCTCTTTCTCAGAGTTCAACATACCTGGAACCTTAGTCCTATTATCCTTCTGTCATGGGGCGCAGAGCACCCCAGAATTTCTCTGGGACACACCGAGGAATCTTCTCCTTGAGAAACTAAACCAGAGGACAGATAAGGCCTAGAGGAACCAAATCGGACTGAGCTAGCTTGGGATTCCTACCCTTCATTCCGGTCTCCCTTATCCTGGGGAGATAAGTTTGGGTGTGGCTTCGGCCTTTGTGTTCTGAAGAGGGATCCGTAGCCACCCCTCACCCAATTCCTCTAGTCACTACTAGTGGGGGATGGTCCTCCACTCCTCACCCAATTCCCCCAGCTACCACCAGTGGGGGATGGTCCACCTTCATTAAAGGAACTTTTCACGGGCAGATGGTCCACCCCCATCAGTCCTCTATAAAAGTACCTTCCGGTCTCCTGTTCGAGGAGATTTGGTACCTCTGAGCCATGTGCTTTATGCCAAATCTCCCCATGAAAAGTCTAAGGATTTCTTTCATGGTTTCCCTCCCCCCACCCTTCCCTTCCCTTGCTCCTAAATAAACTATCACCTTATTCTAACTACGTTTTGTGTGCAAGAGGGTGTAATTCTTTAAAGAGGAATTCCCAAGAACCCCAACCCCAACCCTTACCCATTTTCCCACTATATCATCTTTGGAGGAAAAATCTAATTCTCTACATGTGTCTTTCAGCACTGAGATCTTGAAGGCTGAGATTCTTTAAAAGATAACCAAGAAAAGGAAATCTTCACTGGATCAGGTCTTTGCTATGTGCCTTCTGTGAGAAAAATTAAAGTCCCAAACATTAACCCAAGTAAACCTGTGTGAAAATACTCCTGAGGCTAACATATCTGTTTTTTTATGAATTACCATCCAAACAAATGCATTGGACACAGAGTCAGTCTGTTTGCTTAAAGGAGCCAATGAGGAGTTTGCAGTGAGTCAAAAGGCTTGCTTACTCCCAGATGCCTTTGCTGGTGTTTGCTGCCTAACCTTGCTGAGCTGTGTACCTCAAATGGGATTAAACCTACCTTGTAGTCAGTTGATCCTACAAAAGCTCCTGTCTCAGTGTCCCACCTCTTCCTGGAAAAGCTGCCCATTCTCTACCCTAACTCCTCCTTGAACCTCCCCTTGGTTTTCAACGTAAATTGCCCCTGTCCTTCCTGGGCTGTGGGCTTTCTTGTACTTTGTACTTGGGTGCCTCAGAACTAGTGTCTAATTTTCTAACAAACCCTTCTGCTTTTAACTCAACTTGGACTCCTCCAGATGTGAGAGGTAGTCTTCCAGTTGACAACTACTGTGGTAACCTTCCCCTCCTGCCCCCCCCCAAGTAAAACCCACTGTGTAGGGAAATCTAGGGTCTTCTCAGAAAGATTAAACTTTTTATAAAATGACATGCCCTTCCTCCTCCCTGGTACCTCAACCCTGTCCCTTTTATGTGACTCTCCTTATCTGGAGCCATTCATATTACAATTTTCTATTCTGGAAATTTCCACAGCGGGTACTTATTGAGTCAAACCCTATCATATCTCTATTTGCAACATCTACTCCACTCTGCATCTGCTGCTCTGCCTGGTTTTATCTCCAGGGGAGGGGGGGGGGGGGGGGAAATGCCCCTCCCAGGTGAAGCTCATCACCTCAAATCTCATTGCCATGCTGCCAATTCAAGCCTTGACTAGCACCTCCTCCCTCAGCTTCTTCTCCCCTTTGATTGGTTGATTGGAGGGCTGGAGTGTGATGTGCCAAGCCTCACCCAGTGCTTGCCTTTATAGAGGGGCTTTCCTTTATAGAGGGTAGAAGAGGGAATTCCTCAGCTCATCACTCTACATCTGCTGCCTGGCCTGGTTTCAAAGCCAAGAAAGAAAATACCCTACCAGGTACCCTCTGGTCTCCCCCACCCCCTTGCCCTCCTGACTTTTTTGTGTGTCTTCTCCCCCCCCCCAATTTTATTGTAAGCTCCTTAAGATTAGGGAATGTCTTTTTATTAATTGTATCCCCAGCACTTGCCACAATGCCTGGCACATAGTAGGTGCTTGATAATGTTTACTGAATTAGATTGGATTGGACATCAGAAGCAGGAAACCTGTTAGAATGCCTGATCAAGACCCCCACCTCTCCATAAAATTCCTGAAACTGCAAAATGTTGATAATCACTGATGTCCTATCTATTAATCGAGGAGGAGAGATGAGCTTGGCATAACCTGGACATACCATCTCCGGAGTGACCTCTTACAGTATCACCAGTGCTTTATTCTTTTACTATTTTCCAAATGGTTTACTTACTCTGCCTACCCCCCACACTCACACACACACACACACACACACACACACACACACACACACACTACTTTTGAAGTTTGAGCTTTCTACTCTAGTGTAAGAGTCACAAACTGTCTGAACTTTTTTTATGGGGGGGGTGTTTGTGTGGGGGGTGGGGGGGGGGGAAGAGAGGGGGTGGGGGGAGGAGAGGGGGGTGGTTTACCTTAACTGTTGCCTTGCTACACTTGCCTCTGCTCAGCTGCTTTAAATGGTCTCCCTAAGCCAAGCCTTCCTTTGTTCAAGTCAAAACATATCTATGATAGACACTTAATGTTTTCAGGACTCACTGGCTGATTTGATTCTCCTGGGAAGACTGAGACCTGGAACTACAGCCACAAACTAGGATACCATCACTCAACAAAATTTAAACATGCAGATGGAATGTAGTAGCCTTTTCATTGATGAGGCACTAGAAAAGAGACATTTGCATCTGCTTATCCCAGAGTGAGAATATTTGCTGGTGTGAAAAATGTTTGAGCAAACAGTGACAGAGATAATCAAGACCTTGGGTATCACATTTATATGCGAGAAGATTAGGCTGATTCACTCAAGAGGAAGAAAGCTTTAATTCATGGGCATTTGTAATGGACTTTCCATTCTCTTGATGGAATTAACCTTGATCTGGAAGAAAAATCTTTTCTCAGTGTTGAATACATATCTCTCTCTATCTAATGTATTCTATTCAGGCCTTTGGTGGGGAGAGGGGGGAGTTGATGATACTTAGAATGGAATTTATTGCTCTTGGAATGGGCATTGCCAGGAAGAAAATAGATAAAGCAACTTTTTTTTTAAGGAAGCTCATTGTTTCATTCTTTAATAGTGTTGCTGGAAAAATTATGTAGAATTTCCTCCCTGGGAGGTCCTTTCAAGTAGGATAGGTTCTCCCCCATCTGGGAGAGGATAGGCACAGTCCTGTCAAAGGAAGATGGATAGCTTACTTGACTATTTGAGATCCCTTCCAGGACTGTTTTTCTATGCTTCTAGTTTGTAGTTCTTCAAATCGTGAAACAGCCAAAGGAAAAAGTGATGCACTAGCAATCTCCCATTTCAGTCTGGTTGTCCTTCAAGGACTGGAGGAATACAGGTGCAGAGCTCGAAGGGACATGGATCACAGAATCTCTGAAGTCATGTCATCCAACACAAACCTGAACAAAGTTGCTCTTCATAACATAGCCAAGTGATGATGCAACTTTTCCTTAAAGTCCTTCAGTGACAGAGAACCCTTGTCTTTGAAATGTTTCTAATTGTTGGGAAATTTGTTCTTGCATCATGCCTACATATTCCTGCTTGCCACATCTACACCTTGCTTTTAGTGCTGTCTTCTGAGGCCAAATAGATCAAGTCTAATCTCTATTCCACATGATTCTCCTTTAGGGTGTACCAAAAGTCATAGGACAGTGTTAAGGTATTAAAATCTAAAATGGCTCTTAGAATTTTGGGATACCCTGCATCTGAACACTGTTCTCAGTCATCCTCTCCCCGACTCCTCACAAAGTCTTCTCTCTCATCCTGAACAACCTCATTTCCTTCAACTGAACCTCAGGTAGTTCGATCTCAATTTGATATATTGTCCTTTTGGAATATGAACTAGGTCCATGTTATAGTAGTTGTCTCTTTAGACACCAAGGCTACAGCTGCAAGGACTCCATAAACACTGCTAGATACATACCTAAATTGATCAGTTGTGAAGTATTTATCAAACCCCAACTACATACCTACCCCTGCCAGTTGCTAAAGAGAAGATCATTTTAATTCATTAAATAGGGCAGAGCATTGCCCCTGTCCCCAAGATACATCATTTATCACTTTATTCAATAATTGACTCAACTATATGTAAAACAATGTGTGTATAACCTTATTTTTCAATTATTTGAGAGTTTGGTTTTTTTTTAACATTTTTCATGTACTGAACCATGAATCCTACTCTGGCCCCAGTCCCTGACTCTACATATAGTAATTATTTGAAGATGATATGGAGCCAGGCCATGTCCACATAACACAAAAGAGGTGCGGTGGGGGTCTACTCTGCAAAATCTCCCATCTAATGCTTCCATTATGTCATGGTTGGGCTAGCAGAAAAAAGCAGACTACGAGACTTTTTCCCTACTTCACCAAGAGTTGACACGTATATATCACTGTGAGCATTTGTTAAGGACTTTACAGGCAGAATCTCATCTGATCCCCAAAATAGCTCTAAGATCATGTAACAGGTATTGCTATCCTCATTTTACAGATGAGAAAGCTGAGGCTCAGGAAAGTTTAGTGCAGGGCTCTTTCCACTGCACTGGACTGCTTTTTTTTTTTTTTTTTTTGGTGAAGCAATTGGGGTTAAGTGACTTGCCCAGGGTCATATAGCTAGTAAGTGTCAAGTGTCTGAGGCTGGATTTGAACTCAGGTCCTCCTGAATCCAGGCCCAGTGCTCTATCCACTGCGCCACCTAGCTGCCCCGTGCATTGCTTTTTAATACCATTTAGTACTTGGTCTTCAATATTAACTCAAGTCTGGGTCCTTGGTGGTTCAGAAAACTCTGATCATCTGGTTTGAGTCTAGGACCACCAGGCACATTTCAGCTCCTATGGGATGATCATCAAGGATTCAAGACAGACTGGGGCTTCTTATGAGCTGATTGACTATGTGTGCATTTTGTTAATTTATTTAATATCCACCTCCCTCCCCTCCATGATAGAAAGTAAAATAAGCCTCTCACAAGCCAGGACTGTTTCCTTTTTTTAAAATTTTTTACCCCTGTGCCTAATAGAGGAGCCATGGCAATCATTTAATAAATGCTTACAGATTTAGTTTAACTATAATGGCCTTGCACCTAACCACAAAGAGTATGGACTAGAGGCATATAGTGATGGTGCAGTGAATAGAATGCTGATCCTGGCATCCAGAAGACCTGAGTTCAAATCTAGCCGTGTGTGTGTGTGTGTGTGTGTGTGTGTGTGTGTGTGTGTGTGTGTGTGTGTGTGTGACAGAGAGAGAGACCCTAGGCAAGTCATTTAACTAAAGTCTGCCTCAGTTTCTTTAACTTTAAAGTGAGTTTACTTTGAAGATGAAAGGAGATTATATTTTTAAATCACTTAGCATAGTTCCTGGCACATAATAAGTACTTAATATGTGCTTGTTTCCTTCCTTAACGCTTTAATTATTTTCACCAGATTGTATTGCATGCCTAGTGATTGCTGGGTTTGATACCTCAACTCAGAGACTTTTAGCACTGAAAAGAATATTCAGGATGATCTAGTCCAAGCTTTTCATTGTACAGATGAGAAAAAGGAGCCTTTGAATTAAGGCTGTCTTCTAGTGGGCACTCCTCTGGAATCAAATCAAGGGGATTGGAAACCACACAAGTCTGCTTTCTGTTCCTGCTTTTTAAACTTGTAATCCTATGCAAATATACAAAGGACATCTAGTCCTTGCCTTTGTAGGACCTGATATTCTCTTTTGGCATTACCACAAGTTTCTACCAACCCTGGATGATCCAATGTTTAGGTTCTCTTAGTAATTCACAGGATTGCTTCCCTTTCTAATTAATCATCTTCTTCCTCATCAAAATGCAGGGAGCTCCCACCTGCCCATGACCTTGTTCTTGGTACTATGCAAAGCAAGTTAGACAAATACTGTCCCTGCCTTCTGGGAACATACAGTTTCTGACAGATAACATTAACAAACATGTAAAAGGAAATTTAAACAGAGATAATGCTTAGTACATTAAACAAATACTTAAAGGATTAACAGTAAGGTTTGTGTAGGGGAGCAGAGCCTATTTTCTATTTCATTCCTCCTTAACCCAGACATTTTGCAATTTGGTTTGAATCTTCTCCCTCAACTGAACCTGTTCTAACGTTCTCAACTCTTCATGGTCTTTTCCTTGCCCTCACCATCCTTGACCTTTCTGCTACATTTAATGCTAATGATCAATCACACCCTTGTCCTTGAATCTCTCCCCTCCCTTAGATTCTGTGATGATGATGATGATGATGATGATGATGATGATGCTTTATTCTGATACTCCTGTCTAACTACTCCTTTATTTCCTTGTTACTCCTCTTCCTCTTTACTTTCCTGCTAAAATGACCACCTTCTTAAATTCTCAACCCTTTGCTTTTCTCTCCTACAACTCCCTACAGGGATTCATTCATTTGCACTTCAAACATCCCCTCTAGCTGCTAATTCCTAAATCTACATCTCAAACATGATTTTGCATGCAACATAGCTTCAGTGTCTATTTAACATCTCCAATGAATTCCATCCCTGCTAGTTTATTGAAGTTATCGTACTAAAAGTCAGTAAGGACCTCAAAATTGCCAGGTACATTGGCACATTTTCTCTCCTAATCCTTCTTGACTTTGACCTATTTGCCAGCTTTTAGTGCTATACCATTGTCATGCTTCCTTACTTGATATATTTTCTTCCCCTGACTTCAGAGGTGCTATACCCTTCTCGTTCTCCTGCTACCTTTCCAGGTGCTGTTCAGCAAGGTCTTCCTAATTCCTTAATGTGCATGTTCTCCAAGAGTTCATTCTCAGCAATCTTCTCTTCCTTCTTTACCCCAAATCCTTTGAGAAATTCATTTACTCCCATGGCTTACCCCACCACCTCTATGCAGATCACTCCCATATCTATACATAATCTTTACTTCTGTTCTGAACCTCTGATCAGCAACTCCAGTTGTCTCTAGGCTTTCTCCATACATATCTCAAACCTATCATGCCCCAAACCAAGCCCATTATCTTTCCCCAAAATCTACTCCTATATATATGTATATTACTATTTGTGCTTATAATATCACCCCATCTTCCATATTGACAACCTGAAGGTTACCTTTGACTCTTCTCCCTGCTGCTTTTTTTCATAATCAATCAGTTGTCAAGGTCTACTGATTCTCCCTCCATTACATTTCTCCCATCTATCTATCCCCTCCTCTCTATTCTCACTGATATCACCCACATAGTGCAAATTATTAACGCGTTTTTGGACTACAGACATAGCTTCTTATAGGTCTTTCTACCTCCATACTTTTGGCTGCTAGGTGGTACAGTGGTTAGAGTTCCAGGCCTGGGGAATCAGGAAGATTCCTCTTCCTGAGTTCAAATCTGGCCTCAGACACTTAACCCTTTTTTTTGCCTCAGTTTTCTCATCTGTAAAATGGGCTAGACAAGGAAACAGCAAATCACTCCAGTATCTTTGCCAAGAAAATTTCAAATGGGATAACAGAGTCTGACATGACTGAAAAATGACTGAACTGAACTTTTGAACCCATCTTTAATGCTTGCTGGAATAATCAAACTCATGTACAGATTTGGTCACATTACTCCTTTGCTCCAAAATCTTCCCTAAAAAAATCTTTGCTTCAAAATGCTTCCCGACTATCATATGAGTAAAATGTGTGTGAGAGAGAGGGAGAGAGAAGATAAAAGAGGAGGAAGAAGAAGAGAAGGAGGAAGAGGAGGGAGAGGTAAAGTGGCACCAATCTTCCCCTTTGTCTTATCTCATAGTTTTCTTCTACCTACTGTATACACTAACTTCCCCAACACACACTGTACTGGTAAATCTCCAAACCTCTGCTGACACTGTTCCCTAGATCTGGAATATTCTCTCTACTTTTCTTTGTCTTTTTTTTTGGGGGGCAATGAGGGTTAAGTGACTTGCCCAGGGTCACACAGCTAATAAGTATCAAGTGTCTGAGGCTGGACCTGAACTCAGGTCCTTCTCAATCCAGGGCCAGCGCTTTATCCACTGTGCCACCTAGCTGCCCCTTTCTTTTCTTTTAAAATCCTACCCTTCTATTAAATATCTCCTCCTCCGTGAAGCTCAACCTTACATGGCACTTTCTTTTATAGCTCTCTAATGTCCTCATTATATAATACTGGGTGCTGTATTTCCCTGGATTTGTGACTTCTCCTACTAGAATTTAAGATCTAGCTCATGAACCATAGCTTATCCAAAGTTTATCTCTCAGCATCTCATAGTTCTCTGCTTTTTAAATAAATGACACATTGATCTCAAAATGATTTGTTTGAACCAAAGTCATTATCTTCTTTAACTCTCTCAACTCATTTACCTTCGTGTCCCAAATTCTGTCACCACCAACCTCCTGGTTCTCCTCCTTCCAATTCTTGGATTTACTTTTTATTCTTCCCTCTGCTTCATGCCTTATATTCAATCAATCACCAAATCCTATTTTTTCTTCATCTGTAATACTCATTGGATTGATCCCTTCTTCTCCATTACTACTTGTGCCATGCCAGGCCCTTGTCACCTCATACTTAAATGATTTTAATAGCCTCCTATGAGATTTCTCTGCATCCAATCCCCTTTCCTTCCAGCCCAGCTTGATCAATGCCCCTGCCAGATTAATCTTCCCATGTGACTGCTTTCATTAGCTCACTCTTCAACATCAGAATTTATAGTGGCTCCTTATTGCCAACCACAACAAGCCTAAATTCTCCTGCCTAGTAGTCAAGGTTCAATTCGATTCAGCAAAAATCTATTAAGTCACTATGAGGAAGTCATTGACCTAGCCAGCAGTGACATAAGGACATGAAGGAAAAGTCATTCCCACCTTTAAAGAGTTTAAACCCTCCATGATTTAACTCTATTCAGTTCAACAAGAATTTCTTTAGTGCTTAATGGGGACAAGAATTGTAGGGATCCAGAGACAAAAATGAAAATAGTCCCTCCCTTCAAGGTGCTTATGTTCTATTTGAGACAGAAAATAGGTACTTAGATCAGTAGGTACAAACTACATACAAAGTAAGTTCTAATCCATCTTAACTATCCACTCTAATGCTTTTCAACAAAAGTACAAGGCTCTAGCAAGACCACACTCTCCTTACAATCTTTACGACATATTCACCTCTACCTCTATGCTGTCCTTCCTAACTATTCATCATCCCTTCCTCCAACATGGGACATTTTCCTTTCCATGAAAATCAAAAACTAACACTTCCTTCAAGACCCAATTTAAGATATTTGTCCTAACCCAAACCCATAGCAACTTTGCCTTTCCATAAATTCCTACAGCATTTGGTTATATAGCCTATGTTGTGTTATTTGATGTTTGATATTTGAAAATTTTTGAGAACGATTACATATATATAAATATAGAGAGAGACATATATTGAAATTATTCATAAGCTTTTTGAGGTCACAAGTAATAAATAGGGGGCTCAGTGGGTAGAGTATTTAGTTAGGAAGACTTGAGTTCAAACCCTGTCTCAGACACTTAATAGCTGTGTGACTGAGCAAGTCATTCCCTCTCTGTGCCTCAGTTTCTTCATATAAGAAATGAAAGAGTAAGATTCAATAGCCTCTTAGGTCCCTTCTATATATTAATCTATGATCCTATTTTGTATATGCCCCCATAAGCACCCAATGGGTGTTGAGCACCCAATGGGAGTTCTATAAACAGTGAACAAATGAATAAATGAAATCTTGTCATTGCCCACTGTGTCAGGGATATTGAACATAGCTAAGGTTGAAGAGGGAGAGGAAGTAGCTTTGCCATAAAGCCTTGTAAACATGTATTTTATTCATACCGAGGACAATATTAAGTGTTTCCTCCCACAGACAGATGTGTGAAATCTGACATTGGCATTCTAACCTTGTTGAAAATCAGATATACTGCCAACTTTGCCCCCAGGCACATTCTTGTCTGTTTATCTCTCTTAAATATAAAAGCCCAACCAATGTCTTCTTTTCTACTTCCTACCTCAGTAACTGTTCAGAGTTTCTCACGCTGGAGGAAATTTTACACCTATTTTGCAGACAAAATCAATCAGTTTCAGCACAAGTTAACCAGCTCTGTGAGAGCAGCAGCAGAGCACATGGTTGGGAATTCACTGTCTCCACTGACTGCATTTCACTAACTTTCACTTGTTGAGGTTCTGAGTGTACTTGGAGAGATCCTCCCAACCTTCCTGGGGAAGGGTAAGAGTCATTCATGTACAATACATGATAACAATCCATTGGCTTCCTTTCATGGGAAAAGTCACTAGTACTCTTCATAAGGAAAAGACGCTAGAATTGCTTATCTTGGACAAAAATTTATCTGTCCTCGGTGTGTGTATGTGTGTGTGTGTGTGTGTGTGTGTGTGTGTGTGTGTGTGTGTGTGTGTGTGTGTGGAAAGTGGAAACCCCCCCCCCATAATAAATAGATTGTGGATTTTAACGGAGCTTTATTTAACTAAGAGGTATTTAATAAAAACCTGGAGACACTATATTGCTATCAGCTGTTTTATTGCAAGATAGGTAGTGGCTGTTGTGATAACCCCTACCCAGATTCCACAAGGAGTAGGAACAGCAGTGTCATACAAAATATACTTTTGCCAGACCAAATATGGCATATTAAGTTCAGTTCTGAGCCTTCCAGTAAAGGAAAGACATTGATAAGCTGAATGGTAGTGGTCAGGGTGGTTGCTGTCATATGAGGATAAGTTGAAGAAATTGAGGCTATAACATGGAGGGGGGAAAAAGAAATGGGGAATTTGACAGCTGTCTTCAAGTATTTCAAGGGCTATAATGAAATAGACATTAAACTTGACTAGAAGGCAGTGTGGGTGGCACAATGGATAAAATGCCAGGCCTAAAGTCGGGAAGACTCATCTTTGTGACTTCAAATCTGGCCTCAGACACTTACTAGATGTGTGACCCTGGGCAAGTTACTTAACCATGTGTGCCTCAGTTTCATCATCTGTAACATGATCTGGAGAAGGAAATAGCCAACCACTCCAGTATCTTTGCCAAGAAAATCCCTGATGGGGTCATGAAGAGTCAGACAGGAGCGAAATGACTGAATAATAGCAACAGAAGACAGTATGGGACAGTAGAAAGGGCACTGGCAATGGACTCAGAAGACTTGGGTTTGAACTCTCCTGGCTCTAATCCTTTCCTTTTCACAGCTATGCTGAATTAATGTCAGAGTGGAGGGAGGCTTCGGCAGCAAAGTCTGGAAGCTTTCATGGAGTTATGGTAGGAGAAAAAGGCTGAGTCTGTACTTTAAGGATTAAAGTTCTCCAGTGTTGTCATAAGGATTTTACTTTGTCAATTTTGGGTATTTCTTGGTCTTATGCATTTAACTAAAAATCACCCTATGTCTGGTACATAATTCTTTTTTGGATAGTTAAAAAGTTAGAAAGTAAAAATGAATAATCCACAAGCCTAACTGTTCCCATGCCTAGAAGTAGACCTCACTGAACTATAAGGACTGATAAGAGCATAAGTGTTGTGAGATTCAAATGAGACAATAGAGGAAAAGCACTTTGCAAACCTTAAAGTCTGATATAAATGCCAATTATTACTGTTAGGAGCCTCCAGTCACCAGGCCTCCAGTCCTGTGATGACTTTATTCCCTGAGCCTTCTACTGCATTGTTCCTGAGCTCAATCAATGTTTATAGAGCAATTTGAGCTTGATACAACCCAGGCACCAGAGCAGGAGGGCCGCCTCATCTATGCTCATTAATATTTTTCTTCCTTCCCAGGACTAAAGATCATATTGTTCAAGCACTGAATACCTTTCTGCTTGGTAAATCATGAGTCTATTCTGCAGAAAGGGGGCCACATGCCCCCTTTCTGGAGGCCTCCTTTTATCTCTCCAGTGGCTGAGATCCACAAAGATTCTTTCCTCCTCTTCTCCACTCTCCTCTGCATTTCCCTTTGTGTCTCAAATTAAGCTGTCAACATTCTCTTATACAAATTAAAACACACTGAATAAAGGTCAGTTATTTGGGGCAGAATTGATTAGTCTTTCTCTCCTGCGGAAACCTTAGAATCCCCAAAAGGAGCCATGGTGGACTGAGATACACCACAAAAGCAAACAAGCTAACCATTAGGATCTTGCGCTAGGGAACCTCAAGAGTTTTTGGGTTTTGTTTGTTTGTTTGTTTGTTTGTTTTGTAGCCAAACCTGTGACCTTCCACTAGAATGTGTCTGACATATTTTCATTAGATTGACTTTGATGTGATAGTTATCAGACCTTGAATTCCTGATGCATCCACCCCTAAGAAGCTCAAATTAAGAGCATGTAACCAAATTTCTATCCTTAAAATGTCTTTATGTGTAAAAGGATCCTGGAATAGCACAACTTACTTCTTAGAAGTTAGAAACTGCTTATCACTGTCACAAAAGTGGGTCATGGTCAAGAAAAGGTGGAACCACAAAGCATGAAAGAGAAGAAAGGTAGACTACCTTGATACAATGGTGCAATGTGGACCTGCTGAGAACAGAAGAGCTACAGTCTTGGGCCAGGGCCACTGTGGGCAGAATATCAAGGTCCATGAAGGAAAGCTTTAAGATTCTAATTAGAGCAGATCCCTTCCATAGAAGCCTCCCTAGTTTCTAAAAGGCTTTCCACACAGTCATTCTGTTACTCCAACTATTATCCTAATTTTATAGTCAGGGAAATTGAGAGAGAAAGAGAGTGACTGGCTCCCAATCATACTGTTAGAGCCAATTCTCAAACCCAGGTGTTCTGCTGCATATCCTAGTGCTCTTGTTGCTCTCTCCAAACTTCAATCCCATCAACTTCTCTGGATTTCCCAGAAATCCCAAGTAGTAGAGGCATTTGAGGCAAAGTCAGATAACCTTTGACCCAAAGGTTGAATCTTGCTGCTACCAAGAAGACCCACTACGTTCCAGCCAAACTATCTGACTTGACATCTAACCTGTACACAATATTCCTCTCCCCATGTCTATGACTGTTTGTACAGGTTGTCCCCTAAGCCTAGAATGCTCTTCTTCCTCATCTTTGACGCTCAGAATCCCTAGCTCCCTTCAGATCAAGTACCACCTCCTTCAATAAGCCTTTCGTGATTCCTTCAGTAATTAGTGCTCCTCAAAAATTACTTTGTGTATACACACATGCACATATTTATGCATATATGCACATATACACATATATATATGTGTATACATATATACATATAACAGGGCAGTTACATGGCACAATGGATAGAGCCTGGAGCCAGGAAGACTCATCTTCCTGAGTTCAAATATGACCTCAGACACTTACTAGCTGTGTGACCCTGGGCAAGTGACTTAACCCTGTTTACCTCAGTTCCTCATCTATAAAATGCCCCTCTCCCCTCTTGCCCCTCTGATCTATAGTCTCCCACCAAAAACAAAACAAAATAAAACAAAACACCATCCAAGTGAAAGCATAACTGTGGCTGTGAGACCACCACCAATGGGGGCTTGGATTAAGAGAGGAGACCTTTGCCCTTCTCTGCCTACCACCATATGTCCAGCCCCCAATTGTCTGTCTTCCCTTTGTCTGCACTTGGGTACTGGATGTTGTCTTTGGCCCCTTCCAGTAGCCCATCTTCTCCTGTCTATGCCCATGTCCCACCCCAAACATATCTGCCCCCTGTGTGTGCTGCCTCTTAGTTCTGGCTAGGTGCCCACATGGCTGGCTCTAGCTGATTGTTCCTTCTGCTGCTCTCATTTCTCTGTCCCCAGCCCCAACATGCTACCCTTCCTTCCACAGGCATGTGGCCCCTTTTCTGCCTCCTTCCCTTTCTTCCCCAAATCCACAGGCAAATTTGCATTAAGTAAAACTTGTTTTATGTAGAGGTCTGCAGAATGAAACACTTAAATAAAGCAAGAACTATTTGTGTGTATGTATATATATATATATATATATATATATATGTGAATTATGTATGCATATAAATATATACATATATGTGTATGTGTGTATATATACACATATATATAAATTCAGTATATTCTCATCTGAGCACAAGGTTTCTTGCTCCTTCCCACAGTAGAAAGTAAATTCCTTGAGTTCCAGGATTGTTATGCTTTTGCTTTTGTTCCCTGGTGAGAGGCAGTATAGTGTAGTAAAGAGAGGGCCAACTTCAGTCAAAAAGATCTGGGTTCAAGTTCTACAACTCTCAATGCCCCTCCACCCAAGCAACTCTTCAAGGCTATAATTTCCAGTAAAGTAAGTCACTAATATGCATGGAAGAGGAGATTTCTATACCAAGAGATCCCTGCACTGTTGAAATTATAAATCAGGACCAAAAAAAAGAAGGAAGAAGAAAAATATGTGTGCATATTCACACATCCTAGGATCCTAAGTATGACTGAATAGGAAACTGATCTCAAGCTAAGGGTGATGCTAAAACATTGGTTTATTTCCATAACTAACTTTTTTTTCTTATCAGCTTTCTAAACTTCCCCATTTTTTAAAATAAAGGATAGAAAAAGTTGCTAGGGGTGAGGAGTGGGGACAGTGTGCTCATGCCACATTATCTTTAAAAGAATGCTTTGGTCTTACTCCTAAAACCCAGAGCTAGAAGAATAATGCCCACATTAGAAAACCTGGGAAAGGTCCCTACTGATTTAAGGTTCATTACTGGCAAACACAACAAAATTAGCTTATTAAAATTAACAATGATGGAAGGTTTCACTGCTCAGAGTTGATGAGGAGGATTGAGGTCATGTAGGGGATGTGTGTGTATGGGTTGTGTTCTCCTTCTTTATCTGGGAGGAAAGTTGTGTCTGACAGCCAGAACATCATCCATAAGACTTGGACAAAATGAATGATGAGGATTCTGCAGTCCCACAGTTTATTAATATGGATGATGTAGAACTATACAAGCCACTAGTTACCATAAACAGGTGGGTTATTCTCTGAAGCTATATTAATTTGCAGAGAGTGTATTAATGGAAGACCAAGGACAGTACACATCTCACTTATTTTATTTTGACAAAGATTTAAACAGCATAAGTGAAATAACCTTATCAGTAAAGTCTGATTCAAAAGGCCTCTTTATCCTTGAGCTAGAAAACTGAGTGTCCAAATTAATCTAGTTTCTCAGAAAAAGATAGCAACTGGATCTGCAGGTATATTGGGACAGAGAACTTCCAGGAGAAGAAACTGCCACCAAACCATATGGGCAACTTCTTTGCAACTTAATCTTTGAATTATCTAAATCGCATGGAAGTTCAGTGGCCTATCTAGGGTCACACAACCAAGTATGCATCAGAGGCAAGACTGGAAAAGAGAGAGACAGAAAGACACAGAGAGTCTTTCCTGGTTCAGAGACCAGCTACTTACCCACCACTCCATGCTGTCCAAATAGCATTCACACACATACGCAGCTTCATTCCATCTTTGAAATGCTTCTTACTGCATGTGTCCTTCATGTCTTTACACCCAACCTAAGAAAGTCCATTTGGGATGCCCATGACTACAGGCCATTATGTTATTCTTTTTTTCTAATTCAACTAAAGGACAAGGAAGGCCCTAAAAATATGATGCCTTAAAACAGTGGGGCAACATCACATAATGAAAAGGACACTGGAATATTTGTTAGAAGCCTGAGTTTGAGTCCTACCCAGGGCACACTACTAACTGTGTAAACATGTAGAATTCATTTAAACTCTATGAGATGCAATTTCTCCATCTATAAGAGGGAATAGCCATATTTAAGGCACCAACTTTCAGGATCAAATGAGATAATGTGTCTTTTCTCTATCCTCTCCCTCTCCCTCTCTTCTCTCCCTGTCTCTCTGTCTCTGTCTCTCTGTGTCTTTCTGTCTCTCTTTTCTCTCTCTTCACCTCCCAACTCTTGGAATTTCTGGTTTCCTTTAAGTTTCAGCTTAAATATCACACGTTCTCCCCAGATGCTAGAGACTTTTCCTCTAAGAGTACCTTGTATTGGGCCAGCTAGGTGGTGCAGTGGATAGAGCACTGGCCCTGGAGTCAGGAGTACCTGAGTTCAAATCTGGCCTCAGACACTTAACAGTTACTAGCTGTGTGACCCTGGGCAAGTCACTTAACCCCAATTGCCTCACTAAAAAAAAAAAAAAAAAAAAAAAAAAAAAAAAAAAAAAAAAAAGAGTACCTTGCATTTATTTTGCAAATGCCTTGTATATGCTTAATTATGTGCATGTTGTTTCCACTGTTCAAGTGTAAGCTTCTTGAGGACAGTGATTTTTACTTTTGTCTTTTCATCATCAATGCTTAGCACAATGTGGTACATAGTAGATACTTAGTAAATGCTTTTTAACTGACTTATTGATGATACAGCTTGGTATAAATACTCTCACATGCCTACAGAAACTAAATGCTGAAAATTAGAAAGCTCTATGGATCTCAGATCCTCATTGTTATTCCAGTATTAATCCTATAGACTGATGTTGGGCCACATTTCCTCACTTTTTCCTTGAACTGTTTTGTTTAGGGGTTTGTTGTTGTTGTTGCTGTTGTTTTGAGAGGGAGGGAGTGAGGAAGGGTCCTGTCATCAATCCTTTCAGTATTTATTTAGAAATACCTACTATGTACCAGTAATAGTGCCAGGCCCTACGTCTATATCCCAAAGAGATTATAAAAAGGGGAAAGGACCTACATGTACAAAAATATTTATAGCAGCTCTCTTTGTGGTGGCAAAGAATTGGAAATCAAGGGAATGCCCACCAATTGGGGAATGACTGAACAAGTTGTGGTATATGAATGTAATGGAATACTATTGTGCTGTAAGAAATTATGAGCAGGCAGATTTCAGAAAAACCTTGAAAGACTTACACGAGCTGATGCTGTATAAGATGAGCAGAACCAAGATAATATTGTACACCGTAACAGCAACATTGTGTAATGATCAACTGTGATAGACTTTGCTCTTCTCAGCAATGCAATGATCCAAGACGATTCCAAAAGACTAGTGATGGAAAATGCTATCCACATCCAGAGAAAGAACTATGGCTTCTGAATGCAGATCAACCCACACTATTTTTACTTTTTGTCGTTTTGGGGTTTTGTGTGTGTGTGTTTTGTCCCTTTTGTTCTGTTTCTTTTTTTTTTGCAATATGACTGATATGGAAATAAGTTTAACATGATTGTACATGTATAATCTTTATTAGATTGCTTGCCTTCTTGGGGAAGGGGGAGGTGAGGGAGGAAAAAAATTTGAAATTCAAAATCTTATAAAAATGAATGCTGAAAATTGTCTTTACATGTAACTAGAAAAACTAAAGCCCTACTTACAAAAAAATGAAAACAAAACAAACAAAAATAATGTAAACTGTTGAAGAAAAAAATTAGTGCCAGGTCCTAGGAAGGCAAAGAAAGAATATAAAATAATCCCTGTCTTTTAGGAGGTCAAATTCTATTAAAAGAACAACACTTATATGGATGTTTTCTCCTACTGGATGATACTTTTTACCTTTATCCTTTTAACTCGGGATCCCAGATCTTCAATTGCTGATTCCAGTTTATTGAATAGATCCAAAAATTCTGTCACTTCCTTGAGACTGAACATGCCTTGCCTTGATTCTGAACATGAGGCTGAAACAAGACAATGGAACACTCGAGGCCAAATAAAAAGAGTCTTGATGGGAAGCTAAAGGACCAAAACAAGGAAGGAGATGGAAAGGCAGGGAAACCTGACTTTACAAGCTTGTCCAGGACTGGCCCTGATGTCAGTCGATCATTTTAAGTATGAAGTACTAGTCAGATTGCCTTTGAAGGTTTTTGGTGTTGGGGATTCATTGTCATTTTTACTTGGAAAGGTCATTAGAGAGTAAGTTAGAGAGATATAACTCTGTCTCTCAGCTCAGTGTGTTGCTTCTGTAAGTGTGCCCTCCTGAAAATAAACTACATCTGGCAACCACTTGTGTGAATTACCCAAATAAAAGCCTCATACTGTTAATGGAGCACTTTTGTACTAGAAAAAGAAACCATTAGATTTGATGTTAAAAGAAACTGCTACTGTCACTCATTCGATTGATTGCATCTTTTATTAGGTCTTCCCTGAATTATGTTATGCTACTTCTCTCTTAATCTGTTCCCCTTTGTTGGGATATTCAGAATGTATATTTTGAAAGTGGTGAAGAAAAATGTAAGGAAGGATAAATTTCCTGATCGTAAAAGCTTTTTTTTTTCATGAGTGGAATTAAGAGTCTAGTTGTCAAGTGGAGTCTGGAATCTAAGCGTAAATTTCAGGGAGAGAGGATTATGTTGTAAAGGAGACTGCAAAGGTATAAATTTCAGCTCTATGGTGGGCAGGGGGAAGGAGGTGAGAGCAAATGGAAGCTAACCAGGGAGCATACATCACTTTACTGTTAGCTCAGTGACCATGCTCAGTCAAAGAGCTCTGCTAATCGTTTCCAGAGTAATATTTTCAGAGACTAGAAGTAGACTCTACTCAGTAGGGCATGCTCTGTTTAAAAATACTCTCTTTATCAACTTTATCAACTGGCAGCATCTAAGATAGATCTTCAGGCTTCCAAGGCAGGAAGAGACCTAGGTTTGAATACATGTGTCTTCATTCTTTATCTGCCCTAATTGAAATGGAGTTAGCACCCAAGTCACAAAGAGTATGATACAAGAGAAAAGATGTGATCCCAAAGTGGCCCATGCAGGCAATGGAGGATTGGGTGAAGAGTTGTTAGGTAAGTGTGAATGGCTTGGTGTACAGCTACTATTAGAGCACAAAGGGCTACAAGAGACAGATCATAATCATGACAAGTTGTCAAGTTTCAGAATCTCCCTTCCCTGTTTTATATACTCACCCTAAGCTACAAGGGGTATTCATGCTCTATGAACATTAAGGTTCCCTGGTTAGATTTGCCTCAGCTCTTCTATTTTGTTATTTAGAACCTCTCTCTGATTGCCTTAACAGAATCTCAGAGTTTTATTCATAAATAACTTATAGCTGATGAAATATCATTGAATGGGAGAAGGCTAAAGATGCCATACAAATGATAGATAAGGGATTTCAGCTGAGAGAGAGCAGTAGGGAAGAGACTCAATAAGAAGGAAGTTACCCCTATCTTCCCTCCCTGGTTGTCATTAAGATGATAAACCTAGTATAGCTCTCTACATCCAGTGGGCATACAATAGTAAAATGACTGATTTGGAGTCAAGGGGACCCACATCCAAATTCTGGCTCTGCTCCTCATTCCTTGTTTATAAAACATTGATTTGACTGGGGGGAGGGTTGCAGAGGCAAATGGGGTTAGGTGACTTACTCCAGGTCACACAGCTACTTAGTGTCTGAGGCTGAATTTTAATTCAGGTCCTCCTAATTCCAGGGCCAGTGCTCTATCCACTGTGCTACCTAGTTGCCTCTATTTAATATTGAGCAAATTATTTTAACCTCCCTTGACCTTAGGCTCTTCTCTGTAAAATGAGGAACTTCTAAATCAATGATTCTAACTATTCCTAACAGATACCATATCACGATCCAAAACAATAGTTGAGTATAAGACTGTCACAATTAAACACAAACATTTAAGATCATAGACCACAAGGGACATTGGAGACAATCCTGTTCAGGTTCTTGATAAAGGAGGAAACTGGAATCCAGAGAGGTTGTGACTTATGCCAAGTTATACAAATCACAGATCTAGAATTTAAACCCATTTCTTCTGAGTTCAAATCTAGAAGTCTTTCCACTTTCTCACATTGCAAAATCTCTCATGAGCATAGCATGAGATTGTTACTTCTTGTCTCCCAGACGAAACATCCTTCCATGACAGCCTAGGAAGGGCGATATCAAGGTTTAGTGTTCAATTTGAATTCCACATAGAGAGAACATAGGACAGTAATCCCCTAAACTATTTATTTTCTCAGTCCTGCTCAGCACTTTGTAGCATACCTACTTTTCTTTTACCGGCTCTAGTTCTTGGCCTGTTTGTCCACCACTTTACTCCCATCATCTACTTTCCCACCAAGGTTCCCCTGAACCAAAGCCTACTATGGGATATGATGTGGAACTCTAGTTCTCTCTCCTCCCTTCCCAAATAAATATTCAGCCCTTTATGGGGTTTTATATACAACATGTAATTGTAGGGAAATGAATGAAAGTTTGACAATAAATTGCAAAGTTATGGCAACTTTTAAAAGTCAGTCCTGATCTTGGCTAACACTTCTATGGATCTGTGAGCTCATCAAAGTTAATGTGTTTTCCAGTTACCACAAGTCATCTGGCCTTCTCATTCTATGTGATTTTTGTATTCCATAAATTATCCACATGACACTAGGGTCTAGGAACCATCCTTACATGTCTTGACATTGCAAGGTGATCAATGGAACATAGGAGCTGTCCATCAATTATTGATTGCACTCATTACATAAATGCCTAGACTTTTTCCCTTATAATATATTTCTGATATCTTTTGCACAATTTTCCTTTCAAAAGCCTTCATTGGTAGTCTGTTGTAGCCTACTTCCATATATAATTCACTTCTCCCTTGAACCTTAAGTAGCCTTCAATTCTAATTTTTCAGATTCTATACTATTTTATACTCAGTCATATAAACTCTACATAATAATTAACAGTCTGATCTTTATTGGAATTTAAATAACAGCAAACACGATCTTTCTTAGCTCCTCATTAGCTCTTCATTGATTAATCCTTTGGTTCTTTTCCTGAGAATCATCATCTACCACAATCCTTTTGTCTATGTTCTTATTCTTGGGACTGGTGTTCCTTATCCATTTCCTACAACTCCGGCACCTGTCTCTCTGAAACCTTAGGATCTGTAGCAGCAATCCAAGTAGTGTAATCTTTTTCAACACCACAGCCATGGAAAGCATAGACATGCCCATTGTGGGCTATATTACAGGAGAAGCATAAAGTTGAGAATTTAAAGAAGAGTGATCAGTGCCCGAATGTGGTAATTACTAGACTATTATTATGTAATCCTTGAGCCAACTTTTCTATTTGATCAGAGTGATTCAGAGTCAAGCATTAACAATAGTACTGATGGGCCAGCTAGGTGGTGCAGTGGATAGAGCCCTGGCCCTGGAGTCAGGAGTACCTGAGTTCAAATACAGCCTCAGACACTTAACACTTACTAGTTATGTGACCCTGGGCAAGTCACTTAACCCCAGTTGCCTCACTAAAACCAAACAAACCAAAAAAACCCCAATAATACTGATAAAATACTTGAAAGTTTACAAGGCACTTTACATACATTATTTTATTTGATCCTCATAACACTGTGAGGTGGGCCCTACAGATAGTGTTATATCCATTTTACAGATAAGAAAAATGAGGTACTGAGAAGTTAAGAGATTTTCCCAGTTTCACAAACTGACATAATGGTAAGGTAAGCAACAGAGTTTGAGTTAAGTCTTAGGGTTTAGATTTAGGGCTTTCTGACTCCAAGTTCAGCACTCTGTCCACCATGCCAAACTGTCTTTTTAGCTCATGGGGGCAGGAAAACCCAAAGCCATATGATTTGAAATCCCTGGCAGACATTCATGACATAGATGTGATTTTTTGTGTTTCTCCCACCACACTGAATTCTAGGAAGTGATCCAGGAAAAATTTGTTGAGTTTGTATTTTCCCTACCCCTGGGCACCTGTTTGTTGTTGCTATCTTTGCTACCTTCCTAGTAGCTCAGGAGTAAGCCTTCAAGTGTAGTGGAGTCATTGAGGAAAAAGCATTTTGGAGACAACATGGACCACATAATAGAGAGAGCAACTATCTGAGATTCTTTCCCATCAACCTCAGGAGTTCAGAACATAACATTTGGGTTCTGAGATGGGACAACGAATACAGTACTCTAGAGGTAATCCGACTTGTACTAAGGATTCAGTGAGGTTAATTTGCATTAAGGGGTTTCCAAACTAGCAACTAGACATGTCATCATCTTGCATCATCCAGAAAAATCACAGATTCATAGATAAAAGCTAGAAGGATGTTGAATGAATCCTAATTCATTTCTTAACACACCTGCAAGAGGATATGTTGGCCTTAGCAGCGATCCCAGGAGTGCAATATAATGTGTCTGCATTTCCAGACCTCTGTGTTCCCCACAAATCCCAGACAAATGTTTTACACTTACTTATTATCCAGAAGATGTTGATGCAGATGTTGCTGTTGACACCATATGGCAGTCACAAGTCCCAGCATTCCATCAGGAAACTCACACCTGAAAACACTTTAGCTGAGAAACTGTTGCAAGAAGGTAGTGAATTCTTCCACAAAGGGGAAATTACGTCCGCAATTCCAAGTCCTGTGTTGCATGGATTCTCTAAAGCATCAGTCAAGGCATTTGAATAATTCGTATTCTTTGAAATTAGGTTTTGAGGAGATATAAATTTGAAAGTAAAAATGGATTTTCAAAGAGGGCAGGAGAGCCTAGTTTCTATTTTTCAAGAAATTGGGAAAGGGATACAATTTTAGCTTTCTCTAAATATGAACATTATGGAAGTCATAAAGAGCGGATTCAGACATTTTATTCGTTTTGGACTCTAGTTAAACTTTCCCTTGGGAATATCGTACTACAAAAAAGGAAAAGAAAGAAAAGATGCTGTCTCTAATAGTTTTAAGGCAGAGAATTGTTATGAGTGGGGAAATGGAAACAAAGTGGCTGCCTGTCAGTTGGAGAATGGCTGCACAAGTTGTGGCAAAGGAATATAATAGAATACTGCAAGATAAAAAAATATGAAGAATTCAAAGAAATATGGTAAGACTTACTTGTGTGTATTTATACAGAGTCACATAAACTAAGAATGATCTACACAATGACCACAACACCATAAAGGAAAGCAATATCCAAACATAGATCTTAGATAAAAGCCATAACTGATCTTGATTCATAAAATCAGGATAAGTAACAACACCTGTTATGCGGAATTTTTGTGAGGATCAAATGAGATAATATATATAAAGGGTTGTTTGGGTTTTTTTTTTGCAAAGCTCAAAGTGCTATAGAAATGTAAACCATCATTATTTTTGTTAGTGTTATTCCAGAAGACTGATGAAAAAGCATTTCTCCCTCCTCTCAGTGGGGCAGTGGTAGGCCATAAGTACCCAATGAGTCATCTGAGCTCATACATAGTGAATGTATTTGGATTTAACTGTACTTCTAGGTTGCAAGAAGGATTCTATTGGGGTTAGGACACTGCAGGTGGGGGGGAAGACTTTTTAAATGTTACCCAAAATGCAGCATTGTAAGTATGTGCATATATATGCATATGTGTATATACACACACACACACACACACACACACACACACACACACACACACATACACAAAAGATGTAAGGAGAGGCAATATGCTATTGTCAGACATTACAGAATAGTTGAAAGATCACTGAACCAGGAGTCAGGAGACCTGGATCCCAATACCTACTTTGGGGGGGTTTTCTATCAATAACTGTGAGAAAATGGACAAAGTTGCCTTATTTCTTTGAGCCTCATTTTCTTTAATAATAAAATAGAATAATGCTTGCACAATTTACCTTGTCATAAGGGAAAAGTTTATAAACTTCTGAAGTTTATATAAATTTGAATTTTTGTTATTATTATTGAGAAACAGCATATGGTAGTAGATAAATACCTTAGCATCAGGAAGACCTATCTCTGACCGAAACTGGCTAAGTCACATACTTACCCTGAGCAAGTCATTTAACTTTCAGTGTCTGTGCCACTATCTATAAATTTCAGAACAAATGGCAACCTGTATTGGTAGAGGAAGTTCTTTCTCCAGATGTCCCTTACACCATTAAAATCACAGTTCTTTGCCTCCCCACCCCACACACACCAATAAAAGTATTACTATTATAATAAAGCAGTTAGATTAAAGGAATATATGATGCCTTTCTAATCTAAAATTCCATGAGGTCTAAGATTCTTTCTCTAATCCATATTGTACCTACCTCCTGTTAAAGAGGTAATAGCCTCAAAATGCAAAAAGTGAGACATGCATTTTTGGACATGGATAATGTGGAGATAAACTTGCTTGTTTTACAAGCATTTTGTTTTTATGCATCTTCAATGAGGGGAGTTTAAGAAAGAAGAAATAGATGCTTATTAATTGAAAAAATTAGAAATAATTTGTATGGTAATTAGGGATCAAAGGAGATGTGCACTTGGACTTTTGATTTCACACATGTAGGGAACCACTGGCAAGGAAACTCCTACCAAAGCAAATAGGGAACTACTTTGTAATGTACAGTCTTAGAGAGATTGTGACTTGTTCAAGGTCACCCAGTGAGTATGTGTCAGAGATGGGTTTTAAATGCAGGTCTCTGACTCTGAGGCCAGCCCTTTATCTTTTATTGCATCTTGCCTCTTTCCTTCACAATTCTGTATATGAATATGTGTGTATAAAATGTATGCCTACATAGTATAGATCATATAAGACACATGCTCATATAGAAATCATTCCTAAAGAAAGTACTATCTGTCCTTCCCCCTTACCTCATTGTAGACATGAGGTTTGCCTAAGGTTAGAATTGTCCTGAGAAATGACTCTTGCTTTGGGAAAAGCCCACCAACTAAAGGACTGGGTCAAGAGAATATTTTCCCTCATGACTGAGAAGTCTTTTGATAAGACCAACCAAGGAGATATATGTGATGGTAAAAATGTTTTTCCTTTTACTTTCAACAAATGGGATCTTTAACTGCTCCTCAGAAGACTTCAGGAAAAAAAAAAAAACTAAACCCAGTAAAGGAAGAGAGGTAGAAAGGGAGTCATGACCTCCAAAATAGAAAAAAATTCAAACTATTTTGGGTGAGCAAAAATTGAAACAAATATTGGAACTTCAATTTTATGAACTTTAAAAAGACTAGGTTGTCCCTATTTTTTTTTTCCTGGTGAAATCTCAGACTTACAGGTGGATAGGGGAGACTGAATGCAGAATTGTTTGATCCAGTAGGTTAAGTGGTAGGTAGGAGATAATAGAGGATAAATTGCTAGCAGATGTTGTTGTCAGTTCATGAACGGACACTGCCAAATCAGTATAGGCTATTGGGATATTAGGATAACATAAATGACTTTCTCACTCTGATTGGATGTTATCAATCCGTGCAGAGGAAAGCTAGCAGGCTATTTACAACTTCTTGCCCAGCATTGCTGAAATAATGAGCTTGAATAAATTAGAATTATGAACTAAATAGAGGTAGAATTGAAGGAAAGGTACAAGGATGAATGAGAAGGTATTGCTCAATGCCAAAAGTGAAAAGTAATGAGTCTAGAAATTCTAACAGTATTATTATTTCATAATTTGTCTAATGGCAGGGTTTGAGAATTCCAGAACTATGTTTTTACCTTCTTTCTCTTTTTAAAAAAAATATCTTTTTTTCAGGAAATATTTTTAAGATGTCATTAAAAACTAGGAAAATTTCAACATGCTTTCGTGGGACCATAGATGTGAAGATATTGCATCTTTATCGGTTGGTTTCTTAAATATCAGGCACAGGTGGGCTCTCAGGCATACAATCTGAAACATGAACCTAACCAACTAACCTTCCTAAAGGCCACCAAACCCTGGTAACCTGATCAGTTCAGGATCTTCATTCACATCCCTCCAATATCATCCCAAACACAAACAGGGATGACAGATATGATTCTTTTGTACTGATAGCACAAAGGACAAGATTCACTTTCCTTAGACTAGTATCCCGTGAAATTGGGTCAGAAGTTAAATACAGACACAACTGAGGGGAGAAGGGAGTCAAGCACTAAATGTCACTGGGAAGATGGTGCTATGAAATAGAACAGACACATACATGACCTCCCGAGCACTTTCTACCCCAAGAGTCATGACTCTGCAAATACCCTCCAGCATGCCTAGAGCATGACCTTGTTTTTATAACGAGCACAGAAAGGAATTCTATAGCTTTGTAGTTGATAGTGCAAAGTCACTTTCAGTTGGGATGAATGGATCTCTCATGACATAACTTTGCACTAGGGGTGTGACCTGTATACCAGCCATGATCAGGAATCTTCAAGATCAGCGGTTATAGCCAAGCTTATAAACCTTTTCTTTTGGTTGTAGGTAGGTGCTGTTATTTGCGTATCAAGAAACTGAGACTGAGAGAGGTTCAGGGAGATGCATAAGAACATAAAACTAGTAAGTACCTGAGGGAAGATGTGAACCCAAATCTTCCTGACTGAATGTCCAGTGCTCTATATACTACCAATAAGGGGCAGCTAGGTGGCACAGTGGATAAAAGCACTGGCCCTGGATTCAGGAGGACCTGAGTTCAAATCCGGCCTCAGACACTTGACACTTACTAGCTGTGTGACCCTGGGCAAGTCACTTAACCCTCATTGCCCCGCAAAAAGAAATATTCACCTTTCCTCTCCCCTCAACCCTGCTTACCTGAGAAACAACTGAACTAATAATATAAGTTGGATAGTTTAGCCATTTCCCTTAAAAAGAAATGTGTGCCTTTCTCTTTATATATGGGTTTACACCAGTCTGTATGCCTGTGTACTTACAAGGTATGACCAGAAAAAGTGAGTTACTTTCAAGTGCTCATTCAGCCATATAGTCACTGGGGTACCGTCCAGCTCTGACATTCTGTGTTTCTATGATTTTTATCTCTTCATGCTTCAAGAAATGAAAAGAAAAGAAAAATTTCTTCACCTCAAATGGCAAAACTAAAATATTTGATAAAGACTTTCAGGTCTGGTTAAATAGCTAACATAAAAATAACTAGCATTTCATAGAGTGTTTTAAGATTTGAAAAGCGCTATACAAGTATTATATCATTTTATCTTCACCACAACTCTAGTTGGTAGATGCTATTATTATTCCCATTTTACAGATGAGGAAATTGAGGCAGGTGGAGGCTAAGTTAAGTGACTTGCCCAGGGTCAGTCAGAAAGTGATTTTTTAAAGCACTTAATATGTGCCAAGCATCCAGAAAGTGTCTAACACTGGATCTGAACTCAGGTCATCCTGACTGGTCTCCCATTTTTTCCACTGAGCCTTCCAGCTGCCTAGAAGAAGAAGGAAGACAAGCATTTAATCACTTACTATTTGCATGGCACTGTGCTAAATGCTTTACAAATTTTATCTTCACAATAATACTGGGAGGTAAGTGCTATTATTATCTTTATGTTACAGTTGAGAAAATTAAGGCAGATTGAGATTAAGTGAATTGTCCAGGATCACCCACCTAGTAATGTCTAAAACCAGATTAATCTAGTCTTCCCTAAGGAAAAACAATAAGGGAATGATTAACAATATTCAGTTAATTTAATTTATAAAGAAAGGTAAATGAGATCATTGAGTATCCAGACTCCAGTTTGGGACTTAAACCACCCACACTGGTTGCCTCTATTCTTGGTTTGTTGTTGTTTTTAATGACCATTCACCTCTTTCCTTTGTGTTATGTGGACATACCTACCCTTTGAAAGGCAGCCTATTATTGAACTGAATGACCACATAAAAAGGTGTTAATTTGGTAACTATAAAGTTAGAGGTGGGGGGTCCTGAATCTTGATCAAGCTTTTGATATTACTACAAGTAGTCTGAAAATATCTGTGATCTTTCTCTATTGCCTCCATGTTGAATTAACCTTTACTTGTACTCCAGCCAAAATTTGGTTATTTATCTCAAAACTACATGCCATTATAAAGTTGGGCATAGCCTTTGATCCAGCAATACCACTATTAGATCTTTATCCCAAAGAGATCATAAAAATGGAAAAGGACCCACATGTACAAAAATAATTATAGCTGCTCTGTTTGTGGTGGCAAAAAATTGGAAATTGAGGGGATGCCCATCAATTAAGGAATAGGTAAGCAAGGTATGGTTTATGAATGTAATGAAATACTACTGTGCTGTGAGAAAAAATGAGAAACCTGGAAGGACTTACATGAACTGATGCTGAGTGAGATGAGCAGAACCAGGAGAACATTGTACACAGTATCAACAACATTGTATAATGATCAGCTGTGATAGCCTTAACTCTTCTCAGCAATACAATGTTCCAAGATAATTCCAAAGGACCCATTATGGAAAATAGACCACATCCTGAAAAAAAAAAACTGTGGAATTTAGATGCAGACTGAACCATACTGTTTCTCCTTTTTTTGTTTTTTGAGGTTTTCCCCTTTGGTCTAATTCTTCTTTCACAATATGACTAATGCAGAAATATATTTAATGTGATTGTACATATATAACCTATATCAGATTTCTTGCTGTCTTGGGGGAAGGGAGAGGGAAGGGAGGGAGGGAGAAAAAATTGGAACTAGAAATCTTATAAAAGAAAATGTTGAAAACTATCTCTACATGTAACTAGAAAATAATAAAATAATTTTATGATAAAAAACTATATGCCATTGTCAATTTGATTTTGTTTGTTTGAAATAGGAGCTTTTATCTCACTTTGCTTCAATTTTCCTTTACTACCACAACTGGAATAATTAAAAGTTTGTGTATTATAAGCCACACAATATTTAGGAAAGAAAGGAAGAAAGAGGAGAGAGAGAGAGAGAGAGAGAGAGAGAGAGAGAGAGAGAGAGAGAGAGAGAGAGAGAGAGAGAGAGTTCTGAGATCCTCTGTTTGTTAATAGCCAAATCTTTGGACCTCAAAATACCAAACATCAACTCAAGGGGAAAAAAATGTTAACAGTTGCCAATACAGTCTAGGCTCCCTTAATTTCATGCACTGTGACTTCAACCATTTCTCCATTTCTCATTTTATTTCTATAAAAGTAGCTTCATTTAAAAACAGGGAAACTGCATTTCATGCTCTTCAGTTTCATTAGAATTCGACAAAAGGCACCCACCCAAAAGGCTCTTCTCCTAATTAAAATAGCTACAGCCTATGAAAATATTGAAATGATGAGTCGGAAAGGAATCTGACACTGTATATTTTCTAGAGTTTTATTATTATCATGGCATAAAAAGAAAGGTACTGGAAATTAAGATCTGAAATCATAGGCTGAAATGTGTAATGGAAAGCATTTGGCCCTCTATGTGCTTAAGGTCCTTTGTAGATGTTTGGGAAAAGCAGGTAACAAGTTTCTCTGGCTTTGATTCTTCATTAAGGGTAGCACATTGCAGTTCCTCCCAGAAAAAGACTCCTTTACAGGATATTAACCAAGGTAAAGGGTTGTCAGAGGCCCATTTGTTATAAATAAATTCCAGAAAATTTGACTGCTGAGAGAGTCTTCATCATAATTCAACAGGCGCTTCTAGCCCATGTTGGCTAATGGGCACTTGAGATAAAGTGTTACTGAGAATAAAGGTTGGTAAAATTTAATATGTTATTCCTTCCCTCCAGGACCTATAAAATATGCCTGCTTGATGGACAGGCACCTCTTACAAAGTAGTCAGAAGACTGATAGACTTCTCAGAGACTAATACAGGCAAAGACTTTATTCTAGTTGAGTTTTTAGCCCTACTTTGAAGACATGCTGAGATTAGTATCTGAAACAAAGGCAATCTTTTTGTGATTCACAAGCAGGCTTTTTGATGACTTTCATTTCCTTTGTATTCAAATCATTAGCCACTTACCCAGATTCAGTAAATTAATAGAATAACATAGGGGACAGAGTGCCAGCCCTTCAGTCAGGGAGAAATAGACTTGAATCTTCCCTGAGATACTTACTAGTTGTGTGTCCCTTAACAAGTCCCCTAACAGCTCTGTGACTTTTTCTTCCTCTATAATATGGGGATGATAATAGTACCTGCCTCCCAAAGTTGTTGTGAGGATCCAATGAGGTAATGTATTTAAAGCACTTTGAAAAACTTAAATTGCTCTAGAAATGTTAACTACATAAGCAATGTGTCCTATAGCTATAGTTTTTAAATCCTTCTTCATCTGACTGAGGTTTTGTAATAACGAACTTGTTACCTTAATTATTTCAAAGTTGTATCTACCACCTTAGACTATCATGCTTGATCTTCTAAGAAACTGTTTTCTTGGAGGGGGAGGAAAATTTTTAAAAAGAAAAAAAAATTTTTTTCCAGCCCTCATCTTAGTAAACTCAAGAACTATTTTCAACTGATTTAATGTTGTTAATTTTATTTTCTGGACTCTAGGTAATCCAAACCTATTTAATTATAAATCTGAGACAAAGGATGTGCAATAAGATCACACAGTTTAAGACTATGGACCAAGAGCTGGAATAGACCATAGAAGTCATACAGTATCACTCTCCCATTTTATAAATGAGAAACAGGTCCATAGAAAAGAAGTGACTTATCTATGGACACACAGATAGTGACAAAGCTAGCAGGTGAATTCAGGTTCTTCTACTGCATCATTCTACCTTCCATCAAAAGAAGATCATTATAATCTTGTAATTCCATTAGCTATACTAAAGGGATCCTTGGCACAAACACTATCATAAATTTCATCCCAAGTGAAGATTTCCAAAGTGACAGGAATATATAATTTCCAATATCATGATGTTTCAAGGTTTAATTATATCCAAAAATGTTTTTTCAAGTGCAAGGTCCAAGTTCACCACTAAAGGGCTTGTTTTTTAGTATGTAGGACCTACTTCTACTTCCTATTACTTCCATAGGGGCAGCTAGGTGGTACAGTGGATAGAGCACTAGCCCTGAAGTTGGGAGGATCTGAGTTCAAATCTCATCTCAGATACTTACTAGTCATGTGGCCCTGGGAAAGTCACTTAACCCCAATTGCCTTAAACATCCAGGACCATCTCCAGGCATCCTGATCTAAATCTTGCCACTGGACCCAGATGGCTCTGGAGGAGAGAGTGAGGTTGGTGACTTTGTACAATCCTCCCTTATTTACATAGAGTTCACTGTAAGTCATGACATCACTTCCTGATGTCATGATCCTCTTCAAGAACAAAGAACAAACAACAACAATTAGTTCCATCATCTTGAGCAATTCCCTTCCTCTATCTCAACTTCAGATTTCTCAACTGAAAAGGAGGGTGTTCAGTAGAGTACATTATTCTGAAGTTCCCTTCTAGCTCTAGAGTCTAGAATCCTATGCTTGTCAAAAATAAGATCAGATAAATTAGTCAGACCCCCATAATTCAAACCATATGTGAAAATAACTTCAGACTTTAATGTATCAATGTTGCTCATTTTTTCCTCTTTTTTTTCTTTAAAACTTATTTTTGTTATGAGTCGGCTCTTTAGGAGGTGATGGGGAAGAGATGTAAGGCAAAAATCTAGGATATAAAAACTAAAATATCTGTGAAATCCATTTTAAGTTATATATCAAAGCTAATGTGCTATAGTGACTAAAATGTTGCACTTAAGAATGAGATTAAAAGCTGGGCTCTTGTAGATATTAGTTGAGTGGCCATGGGCAAGTAGCTTTATATCCCTGAACTTTGGTTTCCTCATTTGTAAAATAAAGATGATAATATCTGTAGTACCTACCTCACAGGTTGATTGCAAGACTCAAAGGAGATCATGTTAAAAAAAAAGGGGGGGGGCGTTTTATAAACCTTAAAGTACTATGTAAATGGCTGGTACTACAATTATTCTTATCGTGAGTATATTCACCACTATCTGAGAAAATGGAGCCTTGATTCCTATCTCTCTCATGCCCCATATCCAATCTGTTGCCAAATGCTGTCATTTCTACCTACATAATCTCTCTTGTACATGTCCCCTTCTCTCCTCTGGCACTTCAACTGTCCTGGTGAAATTCTCATTACCACACTCTCGAATGATTGCTGTAGCCCAACGATCTCTCTGCGTCAAGCCTATCCCTGCACCAATCTGTCCTATACCCTGCTCTTAAATAGATCTTAAAGCACAAGTTTGACCATGTCACTTTCTACCCCACCTTGATTGAACAAACTCCAGGATCAAATTTTAAACCCTCTATTTGGCATTTGAAGCTATTTATAACCTGACCCTTTTTACCTTTCCAGCCTTCTTACTCCCCTATCCTACAGTCTTGGGACACTGGCTTCCTTACTGTTCCTCACACAAAACACTCCATCTCAGGGGGCAGCTAGGTGACACAGTGGATAGAGCACCAGCCCTGGAGTCAGGAGGACCTGAGTTCAAATCCAGCCTCAGATACTTAATACTTACTAGCTGTGTGACCCTGGGCAAGTCACTTAATCCCAATTCCTTCACCAAAAAAATAAATAAATAAAAAATACTCCATCTCCTGACTCCACACATTTTCACTAACTGTTCTCCATACTTGGAATTCTCTTCCTCTTTATCTCAATCTTCTGACTTACCTGTATTCCTCAAGTCCCAGATACAATCCCATTTTCTTCAAGACACCTTTCCCAATTCCTCTTAATGCCTTTCCTTTATTGATTATTTCTTAATTTAAAAAAAAAATTTACAAGGCAATGAGGGTTAAGTGACTTGCCCAAGGTCACACAGCTAGTAAGTGTTAAGTGTCTAATGTCAGATTTGAACTCAGGTCCTCCTGAATTCAGGGCCGGTGCTCTATCCACTGCACCACCTAGCTGTCCCCTATTGATTATTTCTACTTTATGTGGTATATAGCTTGTTTATATGTGGTTGTTTGTGTGTTGTCTATCTTTTGCCCTTCTTTGTATCCCCAATTTTTAGCACAGTGTCTGGCCCACAATTGGCATATGGGCCAATAATTTGCATATGGGCCTATAACTGACCCATAAATAATACTTATTGGAACTATGTATATGTGCTAAAAGCACAGCTTTAGAAGTTGTGACAGAGCCACTAAATGTTGGATGGGGCCAACATTACAATAGGTAAATGTCCTTTTTGACCAGTGGAATCATATAATCATTGATGTGAAAGGAACTTTACAGAATATTTAGCCCATCCTCCTTATTCTAAAGATGAAGAGTAAGAAGTCCAGAGAGAAGAGGTAACTTATCCCAAATCAATCTGATGGCAAATGTGAATTTCGGTCCATCCAACAACAAAGATCCAGTGCTCTTTCTCCATTTGCCAAACAGGTACATTAACACTTACACTACCTACTTCATTAGGCTGCCGTAAAGAAAAACTTAAAGTGCTATAGGAATTATTCTGATGCTCAGATACAAAGATGCATCCATCTATGTATTTAGAGATAAGTAAGAGTCTTCCATCTCATAAAATCCCTTTAAAGTTTCCTTCAAAGCACAGCTAAGGTTTACCTCCTTCAAAAAGGTCTTTCCTAATCCTGTCATGTTTTAGTACTTCCTCCCTTGTAAAATTACTTTGTATTCCTTTGTGGATATTTTGTATCTATTTATTTTTTACTTTTTATATCCCATCCAATAGAAGGGAGGCACCTTGAGAGCAAGGGATATTTGAATTTTTGCCTTTGTATCTCTAGCATTAAATCGAATTATGAAGTTGGATTTTTTGTCATGAAAAAAAATCTTATTTATAAATATGCAAAACCTTTATATCTTTAATCTCTGTGATATAATGAAGTAATTTTTTAAAGTGTTTCCCCTATCCCCATTCATCAAGTACAGTTTCTTTGGAAAATTTAGTTGTCTGTCTTATAAGTTAAATTCATTATTCTTCTTTTCCATGGAAAATTTGAAGATATTATTTTCTTGCTCTACCTCTGCTTGATCTAGGAGATTTTCCACCTCAGAAAAGTAATTTTCAATAAGGTCCAAGGAAGCTTGAAAGATCAAGCTGTTATCATGAAATTGTAATGCCTTGATTTTATCTAGTCCACCAAGTTTCTCTATTAGAAAACACAGCCTTTCCTTCTCCCCTAGTTTCTCTGTACCCTGAAAGAAATGAGTGATAATGTCAAGAATAAGGAGGAGAGTTTCGCTATCTTCAACAGTGAGCAGATTGAGCAAAGGTTCCAGGATTCCAGCCTTCATGAGTTCAATCACCTGGTATGATTGTTGTGAAGTTAGCCACTGTCAAAATAACCTTTTTCTCGACTTTGAATTCTCTATTTCATAGCTAGGCCACCAAAGGTGGCAGCAGCCCACAGATAATAAGTTCCTGGATCTGATCACAAAGTCCTGCAGCAATGTTGCTGAGAACCCACACAGCCTTCTTCTGGATAGAGGCCCTGTGGTGATTCAGGGAATGGGGCAGTACTCTCAAGAAACCTGTATCATGGGGTAGCTAGGTGGTGCAGTGGATAGAGCACTGGCCCTGGATTCAGGAGGACCTGAGTTCAAATCTGGCATCAAACACTTGACACTTACTACCTGTATGACCCTGGGCAAGTCACTTAACCCTCATTGCCTCAAAAAAAGAAAGAAAAAGAAACCTGTATCAGTGGCCATCTGGGTTTGTTGATCTGTCCTGATAAAAATGTTAACTGTACAGAGGGAGAAGATCATGATAGTAAGGTATGGGCTACTCATGAGGAAGATTAGTTGTGGAAGGACTCCAGTCTGCACCACTTGGTTAACCCTCTGATTTGAGCCATCAGTAAGCTATGACAGAACCCAGTAAACATCCAACAGAATTTCAGGGTCTTGGTGTTGCAGTTGGAGAAAAACTAGCAGGATCTACTTAAGTGCCTTTGCACAAGGATATAGGTTCCTATTCCAGCAGAAGTTGAACAAGATCCATGTTACATTCCACAGAAATGTAACAGGTTTAGTAGGTTTAGAAAGGAGGGATCACATCACAGATGATACTGGCATCTCTCACTTCAGGGCCATCATTTGCTATGTTCCTCAGTACCCACACAGCTTGCTCACTAATGTGTAATTTGGAAAATAGGGGAGGTCAATCGATAGAGGGACCGCTCCCATATCCACAATTGCCTTGGTCTGTTCATATGTTCCTGAAGCAATGATGGTAAGGTCCCAGGCTACCTCAAACTTTAAGTTAGAACTACAAGACAACTCAGAAATGTCACCAGCTTGAAAATGAGTCCCACTTCAAAAAGCATTTGGAGTTGTTTCCCTTCTCAAGATAACATCTTCTTGACTTACTGGGTGGCCTTGAAACAGAGGTTCTGGGTCATTTCCATTCAAAGTTTGACTGTTTCCTCCATTGTAAAATTAACCTCATTAGCCCATTTCTCAGAAAGGAGTAATTGAAAGAGATCAAACATGGTTCTTTTTTAAAAGATCTATTTCTCTTTCATTGTCATCTGAAGTTCCACAGTGATCACTATGTGTTGTCTCATAAGGTCTGTATTTTTGCCTCTAATAACTTAAATTTTTCCCTCCTCTTATTTTGGATTCCTGAGGTAAACATGTTGATTGTAAAAAGTTAGACATTCCCAAATTCTCCATAGATATGCATTTAGATACACACGACTTAAATGTTGATTCATCTCCACAAAGCAACCTCAATTGTGAATTAAGTTGACAATGCTGCCAACAGAAAAAAAAATTATTTAATGACATAATCTTGGATAGTCCACATTCTAAGCTACTAAGCTTTTACTTCCAATGGCATCAAACAAAAAACTTTCTTGTATACTAAAAAGTCACTTGAAAATACATTTTGGCATTGCATTTCAAGTTATATACAGCCTCAAGACAAAGATAGATTCCAAGTAACTCAGAATTAGGAACACAACCCAAGCTTTCTTTCTTTTTTTTTTTTTAAGTGCACATACATTATTTGTCTCTGTGTCCCTGGAAAAGATGGAAATGGACTGAAATCAGGCAAAACAGATGGTTGAGTGGGCCTTGCGAATCTCATCTATCCCTGAGAAGTTAAGAAGTCATTGCAGAATCTTTAAAGTGCAGAAATCTGTTTTGTTGTTCTTTAAAAATATTTCCAACTCTTTGTTCTACCTGAAATTATGCAGCCTCAAATGTTCTCCCATAAGATCATAGAATTGCTGTCATGTGGAAGTTAGTTTTGCTTTGTTCTGCACAGCCCCAAAAGGGTAGAATAAGAAGTAATAGGTGGAAATTGCAGAGGGACAGATTTTGATTTAAAGACAATTTTGTAACAATGAAAATTTCCCCAAATAGAATGGACAGCCTCAGAAAAGAGTGGGTGATTCTTTGTTGTCAGTGCTGTACAGGGCATGTTTTATGCTTTATCATGATGGTATCATAATTTATGAGAATGAAAAGGATTTTCTTGTTCATAAGTACACTGATAATTATAAAAATTAAAATTAAAACAATTTTCAGGATTCACCTCACACACTGCAAATTGGCAAGGATGACAAACAGTAGAAACAGTCATTGTTGGAGGGGTTGTGGGAAAACAGGCATGTACTAATACACTGGTGGTAGAGCTGTGAATTGGTTCATCTATTCTGGTTATCAGGAATTATTCAACCAAGTGACCAAATTATTCATATATTATACCAGAGCTTCTTAAACTTTTTTCACTCGTAACCCCTTTTTGCCCAAAAATTTTTTATGTGATTCTACATATATAGGTATATAAAATAGGTATACATAACCTTTTTTTTGCAGGATAGTGAGGGTTAACTGACTTGCCCAAGGTCACACAGCTAGTAAGTATCAAGTGTCTAAGGCCAGATTTGAACTCAAGTCTTCCTGAATCCAGGGCCAGTGCTTTATCCACTGCCCCACCTAGCTTCCCCCACATAACCTTTTACTGTTGCCAAATTTCTTACAACCCCCACAATGTTATATGACCCCATTTGAGTTTGTGACCCACAGTTTAAGCAGCTTTTCTTAAACTGGAGTATTAAGCACATACTTCAAAAAGATCAAAGACAAATGAAGTTCAATACACAGCAAAATAGTCATAGTAGCACTTTCTGTGGTAACAAAGCCTAGAAATAAAATAAGTGCCCATCTATTGGGAATTTCTGTCTGCTTTCATTTCATTACTTCCTAGTCCACTTCATCTCAACCACTCATGGATTGTAACACCCTGGATTTCAAGATTACTGACAATTATTTCAGTTCCTTAATACATAAAAAAACCTCAGACATTTTGCCATCTGATCTCTTATTCTGTCTTTCCCTACATATCAACCCTTCATAAACTAATCCTTCACCCTCATCCATACCTTTAAGTCTTCTGTTTCATTGCTTTCTCTGCCCCTACTCTGACTTTGCATTCTTCCTTTCCAATCTTGGCCCCATAATTAGTCAAACTAACTCCACACTGTCCTCTACTCCTGGATCTCTTATGCACCTCCACTAGCCCCAGTCCTATCTCTGATTATCCAGTATCAAACCTCAGTCCTGGATTATTCTGCCAATCTACCTCCTCTGTTTTTTCTCAAGGTACTGAATGATGCAGGAGGAAGTCACACAACCAGTCTACTGCATTGACCTGTTGACCACTCTCTCCTCTTTGAGTTTCTCTCTTCTCTGTTTGTTTGTAGTTGTTTTGACACTCATTTTTCTTTCTACTTATCTATTCACACCTTCTCATCCCCCTTTTCTGGCTCTTTGTTTTCTGGATGACCATGTCATTCCTTCCCCTCAACTGTGTCCACTCCCCAAAACCCTATCTTGGACCTTCTTTTCTTTCTCCCTCTACTCTTTCTCTTGGTGTTCTCACCAGTTCTGATGAATTTGATTATCATCTCTCACAGATCTATATATTCCACCTAAGCTTCACTCACCTTCATTCCATATGTCTAATCAGTTGTCAAACCAGGCTATTTCTACCTATAAAGCATCTGTAAGCTCTTTGAGACTAGAGATTATTTTAATTATTATATTTCTTTCCCAGCCCCTATCACAGTGTCTGGCATATATTAATTACTACAGAAATGCTTGTGATTCATTGAATGAATGAATGAATGAATACTTGAATAAAACAAATATCATTGTATAGTAGGAAAGGGGGACTACAAGGAATTTAGAAAAATGTAGGAAGAACTGTATGAACTGATTCAGAAACAGTATCCAAAAAGCAATATATGCAACTTCAACAACATAAATGAAAATATTACCAAAAAGAATAAAAACCTAACAACTGAAAATCCAATAATGTTCCAGGACAAGAGATAATGAAACATGTCTCCCTCCTCTTGGTGGAAGTGAATACTACATATTTCAATAGACATAATCACTGGGTCAGTTCTTTGTGCTTAACTGATATTTTGGTTTGTGTGCTACAAGTAGAATTCAATTCAGGGGCAGAGGGATGTACTTACAGAAATGACTGTTGTGAAAAACAAGTGGCATCATCAATAACCCTGTTTTCAAAAAGACAAATGTGTCATTTTAATTGCATATTTTGTTTTATTAGCCTGAGCAAAAACACTTAAGCACTCTAGTCATCAGTTTTAGTAAATTTATAGAAAGGAAAAAGGAGAAAATATAATTACTGTCTCTCCATCATTTCTAATCCCAGAAAGAACAAAGGAAAGAAGAAATAATAGAATTGTTGAGAAATAAAGGCCTATAAAATACAATCTCCCCCTACCCTCCAACTAGCTATTGCTAGCTGTTGTTATGTAGAATCCTAGATGTTAAAAGGAGAAAAATAACCTTTCAAGTGATCATGTACATTTCCCTTCTAGTGCAGAAGAATTCCCTTTAGTATATTTTCTAGTGCCTAGTTCAGTCTTGTTTCAAATGAGTCAGGCCACGAAGCCTCCTCTACCGCCCCTGAGAGACTTTTTTCTGTTTAATATATCTCATTATTCTGAATTCCTCCAGATATTCAATTTCACATTTTCATTGCTCAATTTCATCGGGTTACAGACTGCCTATTCTAAGGATACCAAGACACAATGGACTGCATTCACATATTCAAAGGCTGAAGTCATTCTTGACTTGAGTTGTTTGTTGGTTTTGTTGGGTTTGTTTTTTTACCTATTCACCACATTTATTTCTGTGGCAGAGGTTAGGAACAGATGCTGAGATTCTTATAAGAAAAGGCCTGGATCACATAGGTAAATCTCTTGATTCAAAAGGCAGAGGCAATAAATGCCAAAACAGTTGAATCTTTCACATGGTTACTTAGAAAACTGAAAGCTCCTAATCCAGCTACTACCCATTAGAAATTAGTTTAATCTAAAATTAACTGGCAATGTCTTCTTAATGGGGAAATTTGTCTCCCCAGCTGCAATGATGGAATCAGGGTCCTACCAAGCCTCAGAGTTAGTTTCTCTACTGTGATTAGATAGTTTACCATGCTTATGAGCCTGAACGTTGTACTATATATAGTAGCATATAATATGGAAGTGCATAATCGACTTCAAATCACAGGAAGCCTGTTAAGCTCATGCCCTGCCATGAGCAAATAAAGTTTAAAGTGCAATCAGGTGCCTTGATACAGAACCTCCATTCTCTGATTACTTCTGAAGAGATTGATGCTTTAATGTCAAATCATCATTTCATGTAAGAATTTTTCCATTAAATATTCTTCATAATACATCAAAATAAGGTAGATATGCACCTGAATTCTTGGGCCCTCATAATTATGAACCCAGAAACGATGTCTTACCTAATGAAATAGTTTGCCATAGTGGAAAGAAAGCTAAATCCAAAGGAAGGAAGAGCTGGCTTCAAATTTGACTTCTGGTTATATTAAGAAAAGTAGAAGGATATATATTGGCCATCTTATGGTGTTTGGGAGTTATTGCTGTGATGTTGAATTTCTTATTAATAATTCCAAAATGTAAAGATGTGTTGGTTACCTTTAGTAAGCAATCCTTCATTCAGTGATCTTGAGGCATCATGGTATTTTGGGCAAAGTATTGAATATGGAGTTAGAAAGATCTGTATTCAAATCCTGCCTATCACTCTTTTTTTTTTTTTTTGGCGGGGCAATGGGGGTTAAGTGACTTGCCCAGGGTCACACAGCTAGTAAGTCTTAAGTGTCTGAGGCCGGGTTTGAACTCAGGTACTCCTGAATCCAGGGCCGGTGCTTTAACCACTGTGCCATCTAGCTGCCCCACTGCCTATCACTCTTAATATGAGACTCTGGGCATGTCACTCAGTCTCTCTGAGCCTCAGTTTCCTCATCTGAAAAATGAGCATAATATTACCTGTTAATTCTATCTCATAAGGAGTTTCAAATACCTAATGATTGTATGTGTTAGATATTAGTATTTAGGTAAGAAACCCAGCACAATCCTTTGTGCCCACTGAATGAACAAATGAGCTATGTTTTTGAGTTGACTAAAATTTTTGTTATGAAATCCTAAGATCAAGAAAATTAAATCCTAGCAGGACAAAATGTGAGCTTCTATCCTGGACTAGGGGAACAGGAGAGCTACAGTTTTATTCTAGTTTTACCTTATAGCTTTGCTCATGCCATTTCTCCTGTCCAAAATCCTAATATCTATCTAAATTCAACTCAACTTTCAAGGATTTGATGGAGTCCTAGATATTCTAACAAAACCTCCACTGGCCACTCTAGCCACGGATGATCTTTTCTCCTTCCTGGGAATCCAAAAACAGCACCTGGTGTCTGTTTCTCTTGATTAGCACTTTGTCACATTCTCCTTTGTTTTGTTAGTTATCATTATAAGTGGGGAATGCTTGACTCCCCACATAGACTTTGAGTTCTTTGAGGGCAGAAACTATATCATATTTTCTATGTTGCTACCATAGTATTTTGCATGTAGGAAGTATTCAATAAATATTTATTGATTGATAAAAATTAAACTAATTAAGCCCTCAATCCCATATTTTGATTTTTTTGCTAGATATGTCACCACATCAAAATAGGAGCCCTCCATCCCTATCCAAATATTGTGTTAATGCAAGAAATATAAATTGTCCAACTTGTGAAGGGCAACCACACTAGTCCCTGAGGACATCAGCCAGGTGTGATGCAAAGGAGACAGAACTTACCAACTTTCTAAAAAGGTCTGAAGTAAAAATAAAGTCAAGACCTCAGTTAGACATCCTATGCCACAGGGGTAAACAATCTTTCTTTCTTAGTTCCTTTGGGCAAAGAATGCAAGCTGTGGAACTACCTTAAGTTGTAGAGCAGCTTATAACAAGGTTCTCTGGGAGCTTCTTTAACTAACACTCCCACCTTAGATGGGCTATCATTCAAGAATTCTGTCATTAACCTCAGGCTATGTGTCTAGATACAAAGACAAAAATGAAAGAGTTCCTGTCCTCAAGGAGCTCATATTCTATAAGGGGAAACTTTGCATGTGTGTATACATGTGTATACACATGCAAACATATAATATATATACACATATATATAATATACACATATCACCAATGATGTTGATCAAATACTTTTTTCTTCTGCCTCCTGAGAATAAAGGATAGTTAGATAGAGGCAGAACTGTGGGAATCTTGCCAAACTGATTGGAGTTATATTTAATGGTAGGTGATGAAGACAATTAGATAGATTGAAAAGTGGATGGAAACTCCCAAACCAATAAACAACGCTGTCATTCAGCATGAGGGCATTCTCATTTGTGGGTGTATTACCTTTCCAGTCTTTGTGTACATTCATCCCCTTTAGACACTGTTTCATCCAGCAAGTCATCATTATTTTGTGGTTCATATCTGACATGATATTTCCCATCTCTGTGCCTTTGTATTGGCTGCCCCCTATGCCTGGAATGTTGTCTCTTTTCATCTTCACATCTTACAATCCCAAGTTTCCTTCAAAACTCAACTTGTACGTATGTATGTATGTGTATATGTATATGTGTGTATATGTGTATAAACTCAACTGCTATATATACATATACAATATATGTGTGTGTATATAAAACCTATAAACCTATGCATGTATATGTGTATTTGTGTATATAATGCACATATACAGGTATGTGTGTTATATATAAATATCTATGTTATACACACATATAAATATATAATATATAAATAAATATATATAAATACACACATATACAATGGCATAGGAACCTGTTTTTGGAGGTTGAAATATTTATACATTTTAATTTGAGGTTATGTGAGTGAAGAAACTTTCAATGGAGTCTCAAAACACTGAAGCATTCATCTGTGCCTTTAAAAGTGGTTACTGGGGGGGGGGGTGAGGAATGATACCTTGTGTCAGAACTAGAAATGGTAATAGAATGTTCTATTCTCTTTCCTGACTGCTCTTTCCATGAACTGCAAAGGGGTAGAAGGCAAATATACTGTCCATACAGGGGGAAATATGAAAACTATAAAATCAATTAGTGTTGAAGCAGTGTTGCTAGGTAACTATTCTGAGCTTGTATGCTTACTGAGGGGCATTGCTACTTAGATGGGAAATCCAAGTGAAAGCAATATTTCATGAGTTTATCCTTTAATGAAGAAACAGAATTATTGTAATTTTTAAATGAACAAAGGGAAAGCAATATTTCATAAGTTCACCCTTTAATGAAGAAATAAAGTTATTGTAATTTTTAAATGAACATAAAGAAGAAATTGAACTAAGTAGATAAATGAGTAATGGAATAGAGAGAGAGAGAGACAGAGAGAGACAGAGAGAGAGAGAGAGACAGAGACAGAGAAGGAAAATAAAAGACAATCCAAATGTTCTTCAATAGGCCAAAGTCTCCAGAGGGTAAAGTTGGATTTGGCAAAGAGTGATGATAGGCAGTTTCCTCATTGTTACCCTCTTCCCATACATTTGGTTTTGTCTCTGAGGTTCCCAGAACAGCTGCCACAAAACTTTTTTACTTGTAACACCTGCCAGGGACTGAGTCACTGGGGAAGGCAGGGTGAGGAAGGGTGTCAGATTCTGATAGTCTTTTTGACAGAGAGAAGGCCCAGGCTGCTTTTGGTGACAGTCTTGTGTCATATGGATAACATGTGCTTAAAGAGGGGTGGGGAGTTTTAAGAGGCTGTGAGCTGGAGGCAGACATAAAAGTTCTGCAGAGAAGTGAAAAGAAGGAGCTGTCAAATGAAGGAGAAGGTCAGGAATCCAGTAAACCACAGCCACAAGGCACCACAGGCCACCACTGGCCTCATTTATTTTGATTTCCATTTCAAAGGAAGGTGAAAAAGTAGCTCAGTACTACTGTCGTCTCTCTTCTTCCTACCCTTATCTCCAACTTGTCTCCAATCCCAATTCCACAAATATTCAGTGGGTGGTATTAATATTTCAAAAGAAATAATAGTGTTACAAGTGACTAATGATTTCAAAAAGATTCAGAAAATGTATTTCTCTAGATTGGGAATTCTTAAACTGTAGTGATGCCCCCCAAAAAGTCCATGGATAGATTTCAAGGCATATACAAACTTCAATGGAAAAAATGAATCATTATTTCAATGTAATTGGTTACTTTTCTAATTTTATATATTTTGTTTTATGCCTTTAAAATATTATTCTGAGAAGGGAACCATAGGATTCATTAGATTTGCAATGGGGTTCATGATACAAAAAAGCATAAGTGCTCTAGATATGCAATTCAAAAAACCTAGACTTAAAATCTTTCTAAAATGCCAGGCACTGGGCAGGGTAGCAGGTAAACAAAGTCAAGGAAGACATAGTTCCAAAGAAGAAGTTGAAGAGCAATCCACAGGTCTATCACCTGTAAAGAACAAAAGCTAAATCCCGGTAAGTAGAGTCAGAAAATGATATTGCAGGCTTTAATATGGAATCACATAAAGAAATACCACTGAACAGGGGCAGCTAGGTGGTACAGTGGATAAAGCACTGGACCTGGATTCAGGAGGACCTGAGTTTAAATCCAGCCTCAGACACTTGACACTTACTAGCTGTGTGACCCTGGGCAAGTCACTTAACCCTCATTGCCCTGCAAAAAAAAAACACCACAGGAGTTTCAAGTAAGAAGACTTGGGTTCAAATTCTATCACTGCAACTTAATTAGGTAAGCTCTTTTACCTCTTTAGACCATAGTCTCCTGATTACAGAAAAATGTAAGCTCTCTAAGAGTAGACAGTGTTGGTTGTCCTGGGTCTTGTTATCACCAGTCCCAAGCACAGGCTTTGTAAGTAGTAGGTGTTTAATAGATCAATCAGTCAATAAACCTTTCTTAAGTACTTACCATGTGTTAGGCACTGTGCTAAAATCTGGGAATACAGAAAGAGGCAAAAGATGGTCCCTACTCTCTAGGAGCTCACTATCTACTGGGGAAGACAATATGCAAACAAATAGGTACAAACAAGCTCGATGGCTCGCTCTCTCTCTCTCTCTCTCTCTCTCTCTCTCTCTCTCTCTCTCTCTCTCTCTTTCTCTCTCTTTCTCTATCTCTCTAAGGAAATACTTAACAGAAGAGAGGCACTAAAATTGAGAGAGATTTATAAAGGCTTCCTGCAGAAGGTAGGATTTTAGTTGTAACTTAAAGAAAACCAAGAAAAAAAAGAAAACCAGGAAAGCCAGGAGGGATAGCATTCCAGGCATGAGGTCAGAGTCACTGAATCAAAACATAAGTGGCAGAGGTGGGGAAGAGTAAGGTATAAGAAGGCTGGAAAGGTAGAAAGGAGCTGGGTTATAAAGGACTTTAAATGTTAAACAAAGGATTTTGTATTTGATCCTGGAAGTAGTGACAGGAAACCACTGGAGTTTATTGGCGAGGTGGGGCGGGGTAATAGGGTTGACCTGTGCTTTATGAATACACTTTGGTAATTGAATGGAGGATGGAATGGAATGGAAATGGACTTAAAGCAAAAAGAGCCTATTGCAATAGTCTAAGAATGTGGTGCTGAGAGCCTGAACCAGAATAATTAAAATGGAAGAGGAAAGAAGGGGATATATTGGAGAGATGTTGCAAAGGTGAAAAAGATAGGCCTTAGCAACAGTTCTGATATGAATAATTAGAGATAGTGAGGAGTCCGGTATGACATCTAAGTTGTGAGCCTGAGAGGTTGGGAGCAATATGTTGCCCCTAGGAAAGGTAGGAAGTGGGGAGTGATTAGGAAGAAAGTTCGGTTTTAGACATGTAGAATTAAAGGTGTCTATTGGACATACAGCTCAGATGTCTAAAGACAGTTGGAAATATGAGATTGGAGATCAGCAGAGAGGTTAGGTCAGGATAGGTATCAGCATAGAGATGGTAGTTAAATCCATGGGATTGATAAGGTCACCAAGTGAAGTACAGAGTGGACCAAAAGTCACAACGTTTTAATAACTTGAAAATTATTTTTTCTTTATTTTTCACCCTTTATGAGATTTAACTTTTTACACATAATGTAAATTCATTTCTTATATATACTGTATATAATGCTATGGTATTTTACATTAAAAACAGAAAATAAAGGAGTTATTAAATATTGAAGCTCCTTTGTGTCTTTTGGCCCACCCTGTAGGAGAGAGAGAGAGAGAGAGAGAGAGAGAGAGAGAGAGAGAAGGAGAGAGAAGAGATCTCATCCCTCAGGACAGAGTCCTTAAGGATGGCATGATCTGGATAAGGATCCAGCAAAGAAAACTAACAAGGAGTGATCAGATAGGTAAGAGGAGGACCCAGACAGAGGGGTGTCCTGAAATTTTAGGGACAAAACAATATCAAATGAAGAGGTTAATCAGTAGCATTGAAGAATGCAGAGTGGTCCAGAAGAAGGAGGATTGAGAAAAGGTCATTAGATTGAACAAGTTAAGAGATCACTAGTTACTATGAAAAGAAGTATCTTTTGGCACAGTTATAAGGTCAAAAGCCAGATTATAAAGGGCTAAGAAGAGAATTAAAGGAGAAAAAGTGGAGGTACCTATTTAGAAGACCTTTTCAAGACCATAAAAAACTAAAGTGATATAGAATGATAATGAGGATGGAATGATCAAGTGAAAAAGCCAGTAGACTGGGAGAGATTGAAGTGATGGAGTGGAGAGGACAAAGGGATCAATCTCTTAAAGGAAATAGGATGGAATGGGATTACATAAACTGAAAGAGGTCAATAGATGATGGTTGAATTGCTAAAATGAGAGTATTAAACAGGAAGGCTTCTATTGTCATTTCCATCTCTAAATTCTATTATACTGAATGACCCTACAATAATGCTTCCAGAGTACTCTAGGGCTCCGCTAAGCAGCACAGCCATAACCAGATCAGGACAACAATGGCTTTGTCCCAATGTGCTGATAGAAGGTATTGACAAGCACTGTTCCATCTCAAGCTTTGCTTGTTCCCAGAAGGAGACATCACCCCAGGTAAGCTCCTCTAAGCATCACCCTCTCCTTGCTGTAGGAGTAAAAATCCCAAATTTACTTCTGGTTGTGAGTAAATTTGTCCTCATCCTGCCAGCAGTTTGTTTCAAGTTGAAGCAGTGGTAAGAACCAGATATCCCAGGGACCAGTAAGAAATGGGGATACAAGGCAACACAGAAGCCATTAGATCTATCATGCCGATCTTTTAGTTATTAAGCACTCTCTTAAGAGTGAGAGAATGATCTCTCTGATCTGAATGAATGATGCAGGGCTCAACTCTGAGTCCTGTCCCTGATCACAGTGGGACATTCCTTTATAGCTTAAAACTTAACTTCTTGTATCTATATTTATGGTAAACCTTCCAGCTATTTATTCTGGGTCTTAAACCTGTGCATATCTGGGTGCTAGCTAAATTCCAAGAGAAACCTAACTAACAATGAAATTGGGTGGCTCAGCTCAACTCTCCTACTCACTTCTGATTTTCTCTCATCTTATCCAAGCAGATGCAGTTGGACTGACTCATATCGTGCACACCAGCACCCCTAGCTAGCTAATTTTTGCTTCTGAGACAAGAACATGAAACCCATTTCTATCTCATCCTAATGACATGGTATACTGGGGATAATAGATACATAACAGTATTTATTTCTGCACCCCCTCTACTTCGTGCAGCCAAGGCAAATGTTTCCCTTTGCATGCCCAAAGGCATCCATAGAATCAAAAGAGCACTACTTCTCTTTCTGTGGTGGATTCTAAGTGGGAGGACATGCCTCACTGGTAGAGATCAGGGCTTAGCCTCTGTCAACCTTGTTTCAGACTTCACAACGTGGGAGTAGAACAAAGGGCAGCAACCCCACAGGATTTCCAGCAGAGTCACTGTTGCCTCTCTCCTGGCATCAGCCCTTGCCGGGTCAGAATTATTATTATTGCCTTTCTTAAAAGACCAGTTCAAAATCCCAGAATAATAATTTGCCTCACAAGAATTTGCTCATTATGTACTTACTCCATCTCCTCTGCTCTTTCAAAAACCTTATTTTAGTCACAAGGCATGAAACAATCTCCCTGCATTACTAGAGCAGGTCTTTTTTTCCTGTTCCTATGACTGCAAACAGAAACTCCTTATTCAAGAAGGAAAAGGTTATTAAGCTGAGCCAAGTTCTTTTTTATAATAAAATATAAAGATGGAGGAACTGTGCCTGCAATCATAAGCATGAGCCATGACAAGAGAGCTGTGAGCAATGGCAGTTATACTGGTCCCAGGAGGCCAGGGCTGTCATAAGGATCAAAGGAAATCACATATGTAACATGCTTTGCAAACCTTGAAGCACTCTGCAAATGCCTGCCATTATTATTAAGGGGTTAATTTGCTTGGTGACCCTGGGCAAATCACTTAACCTCAAGCTTATTTCCTTATCGCTAAAAAATAACACCTGTATCATCTACCTCAGAGAGCTGTTGGAAGGCCCAAGGAATTATATATTTTAGAGCACATTGCAAACTTTACAGGATTATATAAACATCTTATTCTTATGCATTAATTTCCTAATAACCTCCTTTAGTATGAGGTTTTGTTTTGTTTTTAATTTGGTGCTTGTCTTGTTTGTCTTATTTTCTAAAAGAAATTCTACAAAGATGCCTGATATGACATCTGTAACATGAGGATGACTTTCCTTGAAAGTATAGCCAGCTTTAAGTCTGTGATCCTCTAGATGGTGAACTGTATTACCATTTGAAGAAATTGATGGTGAAATGTTTTCATATTTGTGCAGTGACATGGAAGTACATTTGAAAGCATAGTATGGGTAGCTACACACTTATTTATCTTTGATATTACTTTACATAAGTGTTATATTTACGTATCTGTGATATCTGCCCAATAGAATGAAAAATCCTTGAAAGTAGAGACTTCGCGTGTGTGCCCAGTGTCTAACCCTGTGCATAGTCAGTGCTTAATAAATATTTGATGAATTGCATTTAAGCAGAATGTAATCCCTTTTGAATGCAAGGGTTCTTGCATTTTCATCCTCATATCTCTCAATCCCTTACCTATAGTGGGCACATAACAAATGTGTGTGGCTTTCCATTTAAACATCCCCAAGTTTCAGGTGAGCAATGCCTTTGTTGGGTTTCATACTTGCTTATCTTGTAAGAAGTAGCAAAACTTTTAATTTCCTTCCCTGAGTCTTTTCCCACTCTCTCCTCTGATGTCCTAGTATAACTGACTTTTTTCTTCTGTTCTTGGTTTGAGCATCAGAAGGACACAACCAAGATGCCTCTCGTTCACAAAACATACTGAAAGCATTGCAAAAGGGACATTTGCCATGAGTTTCTTGATACTCACTTTTCTTGGGCACATAAATTGTCAGGCCTCTCTCCCAGGATCCTGGGGTGTCCACCTCCCTTAGTACCTTAAAATGGCCAATGCCCAAGCCAATTCTACAACAATAAGCACCCTTGGCATTGCTGCAAAATAAGCAGATAAGCTACATTAAACTATCTCATTGGAAATCATCAGGAAACCAGATGAGCTAATTATGATTTCCTTTCTTTTCCCAGGAATCTCTTATTCCTGGATGAATAGTGAATAAACTGGGAAGGTTGGTGGCAACATTTAAGTAATTGACCTTTCACTCTCTCTATTTCATTTGCCCTAAGTGTTAATTGACTTTGAAAAAACAGTATATTATCCTTTGGGTTGGGGGTGGGAAGGAAGGGTAGACCTGACTTGTGCAAGCCAGCATCCTACCACATCAAAGCTCTGGTTAAATCACAGCATGCTGGGGCTGAAAGACACCATTATCCAAGACAGAGGGAGAAAAAAGCAAAGGAGGCTGAGAATGAAAGACCATCATTGCCATCTAGAGGGAGAAGCTTTCCTGAACAGAGCTGTGCCACCAGAGAAGTGAACAGGCCCACAAGTAGATTTAGCAAATCTCCTGGGCCCCAGGAGGTGGTTGCAGAGCTATTTACCCCAATTTGGGTTCTGGGGTTCCCTTCACCCCTCCCCCAAGAATGGTCTTGCAAAGCAAAATAAGAGAGACTGAAACTTGAGGACACAAAACTCCCTTGAGTTTGCTGGGCAGGGAGAGGGAATTGGTAGCCACTGATCTATAATCTTGTTCTAGGGCATTTGGTTCAAGACAGCTGTATTTTGCCTTGTAGAAAATCAAGGTCACCATGGCCATTTCCATGTATCACCTTGCCCAAATGCAATCATAAGGTGTTTATTGTACCCTCACAATACAATAGCCCTGAGGATTTTTCAGCTTCAACAGCAATGAGAAGCAGAGGCAGCTACATTTTTTTAAATTCTCGTTTCACTCTTCCCCGCAGATTATATTCATACTGCATTGGCATTCAGGGCCTCTAGTGAGTGAAAGGCTCAGAGAATCAGAAAACTGATGTTCTGCATTGATGCCCAAGCCAGGAATAGCAGGGAACAGAGAGTCATTGGGACAGATTAGTATTTACTTCAAAAACACGATAATTGAATTTATTACACAGGCAATAGCCCACACTGCACAGAGCTTCATTTCTAAAAAACTTGTCCTCCCTTTTTATTCCTGGGGACAAGATGTATTTCTTTACTGCCTTTAGGGGTCTTGGGGGCACATATTCTATGAATTCCAGCAGCATTCACTAGCCTTTAACACCATTATTTAGTATCTAATCAAAGTGTATTTTATGATTTTGAGCTAAGAATGACATTTCTTCCTATTGTATAGCCTTGGAATTCTTTTTTAAATTTTAAATTAGTTTTGTTTGGGGGCTTTTTTTTTCTCCTGCCCCTCCCCCAGGCTTACTAACAGAGGTCTAGAAGGGAATCTTTTAAACTTCATGTGAGAACTTTCAGTTTAGTGTTTCCAGTTTAATCTATGACCTTTCCCTTGATCATAGGTTCCATCAGGTGGGAACACCAGCATTATCCACCCCTGAGTTAGCCCATTTCCACCTGCTTAACTTTTGAGTAAAGTCCATGAAGATGTTTCTGAGAGGTTATATTGCTTAGGAATTGAGTTAGAGAAAGCGGCATAAAAATTAGATGGTAAGAAATATGAGGTTTGCTAAACTTTGTTTCCTTCCACTTACAGTTCAGGTGACATGCCAAAACTATCCTGATCTTCCCTGGTTGACAGCACTCCTTCCCTCCAAAAATTATTTTGTATCCTTTTTCTATGCTTTGGAGAGATTTATCTCTGTATATATCAACTATATGTCATTGCTTTACAAAAGAAAAAAATAAATTTCAAAAAAGTATGGGAATCATGACAGGGATTACAAAATGAACATGATGCTGATTAAGGGTGTGTCATCCTCAACTGCATTCTCTCGCTCACCCCATGTATCCAATCTCTTGCCAAATCTTGTCATTTCTACCTTTGTAACATCTGAGTGTAAACTTCTTGAGGGTAAGGACTATCTTTTGCCTCTTTTTGTATCCCTACTGATTAGCACAGTGCCTGGAATAGTGGGTATTTGTTGAATGTTTATTGAATTGAGTTGAACATCTCTTGTATAGGTCCCTTTTTTCCTCTATTTGTCCTTTAACTTTCCCAACTAGGCCCCTTTATATTACTACATTGTTCTTATAATTTGTTCCTCTCCACACAGTCCTTGAGCCAGCTAACTGCCTGCTTGCTGTTCCTGGAAAGGAATAGTTCATCTTCTTTCTGTTTGTCCTTTCTCCATAACTTGGCACAAGTTGTCTCACATGTCTGCAAATGCTTTGCCTCCTCCCTTCAACACCCTCTTAGTTTTCCTGGTTCCCTTGTCCTCTACCGTACATATTTCTTATATGTATCTAGTTATCTCCATGTTGGCTCCCCATTAGAATGTATGGTATTTAAGAGCATGGACTGCTTTTGCATTAATTTGGATCTTCAGGACTTAGCAGAGTGTCAGCAATTAATAAAGACTGCTAAATGAATGACTCTACCAGGTCAAGATTATTCAATGGTATTGTTTCTACACTAAAAAGACAATCCTCCGGAAGCAGACAGACTACTAATATGCTTAGAATAATTCATCTGCCAAGTAGACATTGGCCATGAAAGCTTTGGAGTCTCTAAAACTGTACTTTATGAGAAATCATTGTATTTTTTTTTTCCATTTTCAGTTCTAATTCATAACCAGGAGGGAAGCTTAATGAGCCATCCCAGTTCTCATGATTTTATAAGATTGTGGCATTTGGGTCTTTGTTAAAATAGTTGTTAAAATTATTTGAGATTGACAGACCCTAACCTATCCCCTTACCAAAGCAAACAAAGAAAGCCAGTAGTATAAGCCCATAAGCAGAATGGACTGTGAGCACTGATTTCCTTGTTTGCTTTTTCTTGTATTTAACCCTTTCTCCATTTGTCTTGAGCTTAGGGTTTCTAACTTGCTTGCTTTGATGTGTATACAAGAACCACTGCATTCATTCATATGAATCTGAAATTATTGACTAACCAACAATTCATCTACTCCATAACTCTAACAAGCCATCCCACATTTGGCTTTAAATATAGAACCCTAGGTGATATAGCTCTAGCTGGAAATATAATGAATACTTCAGTATTTGGCTTTGATGAAGTCAGGACTGAGCAGCTATTTATAGATGATTGGTCCCTTGGCACAATGGATATTTTGTTTTGCAGTCTCCAAAATTTTTCAAATTATCTCTTCATCGTGCTATAATCCATGCCTGGGAGGAACTATGCCAAATCTCTCCTCGTTTAAATCCTTCCCTTCCTCTCTCACCCAGCTCAGGTGCATATACTATTTGAAGCCTTCTGTAACGATTGGAATGACGCCACCTGCTGGATACTTACTGTAGAAGAGTTCTGCCCATGAAGGGAAGGTCTTTGAGGGCAAGACCAGGAGTCAGGAAGTGACGCGGGCTAGTGGGAGGAGGAAGGAAGAGACTGGCGCTCAGTCTCGGACTCTTTCCTGAGGACGCTGGCGGAGAAGGGAGCTAGAAATGTGCTCTCCCTTTAATAGATAGGAATCTAGGCCTTTCTCTCTCTCTTTACCAAATTCTTATTCTCCTTAATAAATGCTTAAAAGTCTAACTCTTGCTAAAGCTTATAATTTATTGGCGACCACTCATTAGATATTTTAGACAGACTAGCTAGAATTTTAGCCCTTTAACAGATGTCCCCCCTGTTGTTCCTCAAGAAACAAAATGTTTCCTTGACGGAACAGTAAAAACAATATAATAACTATTGCTAACTAATAATATGTGAACAACAATATAGAAAAGGAAGAGAGGAAAGTTTTGTCCAGAGGGGAGATTTTTTTTTTGTCCTCATGAACCGACGCTTTGACATTAGTCTTGCAAAGGGAGGGCCTCTGCAGAGAATACATGTTACAGATGGTGTATATTATAACAGAAAGAGAAAAAAAAACAACAAAAACAACAAATCAAAACTGTTCATTTAAAGTCTCTGAAAGTCTTTTCTCAGATGTCCTCTAGGTGTAGTCGTGGAATGGAAGTCTTTTCAGGGGTTGATGTGTGGATACTGGTAATCAGCCAGGAAATTTCCTACAAAATTGAGCTTAATACAACTTTAAAATAGCTTTGTCAATAATCAAATCAAACAATGAAAGTTCTCAAAAACATGTCTAAGGGAATACAGAATCTTAGTTGTTAACACGTGAAACATACAATAAAACAAAAATTGAACCATTCTTTAAAATTACATTATTATTATAGTCCCCCCTTATGGAGAGTAATTGAGAAGACAATTGCTGCGATATTAATTTTTAAAAATAATTTTTATCTTTGTTTCATCACTTTTTGCATCATCTGCCTAATTATCCTCATGCCATTATGAGAAATTAGAAAATCTAATATAATTGGTAACAGGTGTCAAGGCCAAATTCAACACTGTTATTTATCATGACACCTGAGATAATTATGGGGGTTACCATAAAAGAACAGAGAAATGATGGGATATGAGCATTCCCACACTTGAGCAATATGTACTGCCCATACAGTATGCCAGGCTTAAAATAGGTGGATGGAATATATGTCCATGCCACCGAACATATTGGAAGAAACTGAGTCAGACTTAATCAGATGCATGGGATTGAGATGTCCATGGCATCAGGCATATAGGAGGGAGCATAGAAGCCAGGTGTAGGAGTGAGATGGGTGGGATGAATACTTCCAGCCATCTGTACAATATTGTGGGGAAAAATAAAATAAAATATTAAACCAAGAGAATCCAACCTCAACATTTGTCAAAAGCCGTTCCCTCAGCCATACCTTGACTTCATGCATGTCTCCCCTCATGTGACAGTTCAGTGTCTGCTCTTGCATGTATTCCTCTTGTGATTGGATGGCACCTTGGCCAACTGGCATCTGATAACTCAGAATAAAGGTAATTAGTGTCTTAAATGATAAGTTCCCATAATCCAAGTCTCATATGGATTTAAAAATTGAGGATAATAAATGATTGCAAAAAATGTGAATACATCTTGACTCAGAACACAATATATAGTTATGCAACAATTTCAAATAATATCTCTTTTTTTTACTTAGTATACAATTACTTTTGTGAAAAATCAGAACATATTTAAATACAAGTTAAAGCACAACAGAATCTCAAAGAAAACTTTTTTTTTTGAAAAAAGAAAACTTTTACAAATGTTCCCCTCTTTTTTTTTTTTTTTTTTTGGAATATGCTTATCGAAAATAATACTTCTAGAATCAATTTACACTTGCCATGGCAAACAATTTGCCAGGGAAATGCTTTAAAGAGTTTGATCAAATAATCAGTTGAGAAAAAAAAAAAGCAAAAACAAATAACTCAGAATATGGGAGCACAATACTCCTAGAATTAACATTGTATAATAAAATCAAAACCATCTTGCAATGTTTCAAAATTAGATAGACAAATGAATAGAAGAAAATACACATGGAACAATAAAATACAGTGAAATTCAAACTAAGGAAATCTAAATGAATATGAACTTAATATTAATGAGTCTTATAAAATATAAACTTGATCACAACTATAAAAAGCTTTTACAAATATTCTCCTTGTTTTAAAAACTAAGTATAAGACACAATCTCAAAAGCCTGAAAATCTCTATGAAAATAAACCCATACCATTAATTTCAAAATGTATATGTAATAGCATAGAAATCCTATGTAACCTCTGAACTGATACTATTAATAATCTGAGTGAATTTAGAACACTTTTGATTCCGATATCTAAAATCCCCAACACTCATATCAATACCTTGCCCCTTACTTTTACATTTCTGTACAATATATACCCTTCCATGGCAAAAGAAGCAGAGTCTTGAACTATGTTGATGATTGTCATTCTTATACAGCTTAAATTTTTCTTCTTTAACCCCTCTATATTGTCTGTCAGTCTTTTCACCATACAAATGCTTTATAAGATTACTAATGAAAGACAAAAGCAGGTTAGCAAAATTATCAACAAAACGAGCATATCTGGAATTTAAAGGGCTTTCTAAGGTTGTCTCAGAAGCACAGCCAGGCTGGGGAAGGGCTGAGCCTGAAGCTGCAAATGTAGTTAGAGAAAGTTGCGCATGAGCATTAGATCTCTGGACTTCCCAGGCAGGGGAAGCAATGGGCTTGGCCATGGGAGGAGTAGAGGGTGGGGTCTGGAGAGGAGGGGAGGGACCAGAGCAATTTGAATCAGACTTGATTTTGAACTCAGGCCTGGATTCCTCTTCCCCCACTTTGCCTCCAGGTGCTAGGGGATTAAAAGCTTCTAGAGGGTGGGTCATTGCCTCCAGGCATGCAAAATTAGAGCAACAATTACTGTTAGAACTGGGAAAAGCTGCAGGAATCTCTTCAGGTTTCTCTGAAAAAGCATGGTTGGGAGAGGGAGAGATATTTCCTTGTGTGAGTAAGTTGCTGGCTCTTCTAACAAAAATAAAAAGAAAAATAGAAAATCCACAAAAACAAAGCATTAACATGATCTTATCTCCCATTTGTCTGGTTAAACAGACTAAAATCAAAAATAGGATAATTAGGGAGTTTAAAAGGTCCATTCGAAAAAATTCAAAGGAAAAACACAGCCAGTACACCAGTACTTAGCAGTTAAAGGGAGAGGGAGGGGAAATTTCTTACCCAACCAGCAGATCAGAAGAAGACTGAGGGTTAGCTTTCCTCTTCGTGGTCAGCCATCTGTTAAAGGGCTAAAATTCTAGCTAGTCTGTCTAAAATATCTAATGAGTGGTCGCCAATAAATTATAAGCTTTAGCAAGAGTTAGACTTTTAAGCATTTATTAAGGAGAATAAGAATTTGGTAAAGAGAGAGAGAAAGGCCTAGATTCCTATCTATTAAAGGGAGAGCACATTTCTAGCTCCCTTCTCCGCCAGCGTCCTCAGGAAAGAGTCCGAGACTGAGCGCCAGTCTCTTCCTTCCTCCTCCCACTAGCCCGCGTCACTTCCTGACTCCTGGTCTTGCCCTCAAAGACCTTCCCTTCATGGGCAGAACTCTTCTACAGTAAGTATCCAGCAGGTGGCGTCATTCCAATCGTTACACTTCCCATATATTAGTCTCCTTTCCCTCCTCTAATTTTCTTATAGAGTTTTGTTCAGACTTCTTTTGTGCAATTATCATATTCTATATTAAAGTATTATACTTAGTGGTGTATTAGCTTATCTTTTCTCTTCCTCATACAAAAGAGTAATCTCCTTTGTGGGGAGGAGCACCAAACTCGGAGTGTAATACAGAGCATTATACATAATAAATACTCAGCAAATGCCTGTTGGACTGGATTGAATTGAATTGAATTAATACTTTATAAAGTGCCTTCAAGCTAACTCAGATACTTCAGTGGGTAAGAGATCTTATCACTGGATATGCAGATTGTGACTTCTTCATGGAGGGGAGTCACTCTGTATGACTTTTGTCTATTTCTTTCTATAATTCCTCCATAGACTTTCCTTTCAAAATACTGGAGGCCATGGGGGAAGCTAGGTGGTGCAGTGGATAAAGCAACAACCCTGGATTCAGGAGGATCTGAGTTCAAATCTGGCCTCAGACACTTGACACTTACTAGCTGTGTGACCCTGGGCAAGTCACTTAACCCCCATTGCTCCACAAAAAGAAAAACAAAAAGAAAAAAACATACTAGAGGCCTTCTGGGTTCTATAAACATTCCATGGGTACAAAGTGTACCTGTCAGGCTTCCCATCTGATCCTGCTAATTTAATTGAGCTGGGGGAGGTAGAGAGACAGGCCCATTCTTGTTGATGAGAATCATTGTTGACAAAATGCTTCTTATAGCAATTCTAGCCTAACTTGTTTGAACAAGCTACCTAATCCAAAAAGAACAGAATTGGAAAAAAGTAAAGATATTGGCTCAACCAACACCATTTTTAGCAAAGTTTAACAGAAGGAACCACACTATGAACCTAAAAACCATTTGTAAAAGTATTAGGGAGGCAGATTTCACTTTCAAAGTAACAATTCTGAACCAGAAGAGGTTGGTAATGGAACTGGAAATTCATAGTTCCTCCACTGTTAAGCACTTCTGAACTTGTCATTTAGTTTCTACTTAATAATTTTGTATACATTCATGACAAAATGTTAACCTGAATGATTTTTTATACAGTGAATCCTAATCACTGTATCAGAGTTTATAATATTTTACTATAACACTTTTAGACTTTAAATCACTAGGCAGGCTCTCCCAGGCTAACAAAAACAAGACCTTTTTTCATGATGACTATGAAGAGAAGACTGGAAAAAAATGTTCCACTTGAACGCTATCAAGCAACTAGTTCATTTTTTACTCTTTCTCATGTTAACCATTAAGTTCTTTTCTCATTGCACATTGTCAAGTCCAACTGACATCCAAAAAACTCCATCCATTGTGCAACCAGACAGGTGGGACAATAAGGGCAGAATGTCCAGGAAAGGCTATAAAGAAGAGAAAAAGAAGAGGAGAACAAGCCCAACCTCAGGCAGAGAAGGTGGGGTCTGGCTGGGAAAGAGAACAATATAGATTTAAAAGTCAGCCCAGGTTGGCATCAAAATATCTCTGGAACACTATGATCCAAAGGATTAAGAACTAATGGTGAGACTAGATATCACAGAAAAGATTTATGATAAATAAGTTAATATTTCATTGGGAAGCCAAAATGCAGGGTATGCCAAGGAATTGGGAAATTTGTATAACTGCACCTGGTTTCCCTGTAGTCATTTATACCAATTGTTAGCATTACCTACGTCAGTGTGATCATAGATAAGAGTGGTCAAGTCTCCTTCTGACTCAGATATTTCCATTAGGCTTTTATGAATATTATACACTATATGAATTGTTTAGCTAATGGTTGTAGCCTGTCTGTCAAAAAAAATCAGAAGAAACAATACAACTAAAAGAAAGACAACAAATTGCTCTGTGACTTTCCCTAGATCACAGCCTAAATCTCAATATAGAAGCCTTAGGAAAAAACACTACACTACATTATTGTTCTAGGCACAAGGATTACGACTTCAAAACTTTCATCAAAAAGTGTCATATCAACAGGAGACATCTACTTTGGAAATTTACTCCTGTTCCATCTCTAAAGTGCTTCTTATACTTCTTAGCAGAGAGGTTATGAGCCCTGAACTTATTTTCCCCTTCTAGAAAATGTATCCTGTAGGAAGACATATCATATAACATAGAAGGCAAGGTACTGAAGTGGATAACGACCTAGAGAGCAGATTGAAGCCAAAAGGTGCTTCTGAGTGGCAGCAGTGCCAAATGGATGGAAGTGACTTGTGGCATGTCATAAAGATCAGCATTAGTATTGATTTTGGTTACTTTGCTGACCTAAAAGAAGGAAAATACAGTAAGAGGATAAAATGTGCTGATGACACAAAAGGGGAATCTAGTCAATACAAGGTAGGAAAGCAATAAACATCACAATGGCTTGGGTAGGCTAGAATTGTGGGCAGATAAGTGCCTGATGCCACTCAATTTTTAGAAAAGTCTAAATAAAATTCATTGAAAAACAAAGATATGAGATAATAAACCAAGTCTTGAATAAGTAGTCATCATAGAACCTAGAATGGGAAAGTTTTTCTCTCTCCATACCTGCCAACAAGCCCTTTTCTTGTGTGATATAAATAGTGCATCAAGGTCAGGCTTTTCTATTCTTTTTTCTCTTTCCTTTATTCTTTTTTTAAAGGACAGAACACTTGGTAATTATTGGTATAATATTCTGCAAAGTGCCAATTGAGAGAAAGGTCAGGTGGTAGCAGATGAAATTCTGAAATCTCTGCTACTGTCCTTGAGAGGAATAAAAGAAAATGTGGAGAAATTCTGTGGTATTAGAGTTTAAGTAAACCTGAAGATAACCTCCTAACAAAGGATCGTATTTCTACTATATGTCCAAATAGTCTGTGCAATATTGTGCGATATTCTTGACTATGGAAAGTTTTATGACAGAGATAAGGATTTGCATAATTTTCCAATTCCCATTGATGAACAATGGCCAGAGCAGTGAGAGACAATTCAAAGTGGCAGATGTCCTTCACTGCATATGCCCTTCTGCCTCTCTTCTCTCCAACTCTACACAGAGATTCTCCCTTGTGTTCTCTGAATGAGACCTTTCTTTTGACTTTCACCACTTAGCCTTTCTAGTCTCTCTCAAAATACAATTCAGGTGCCCCTTCATATTTGAGACCTTGCTTGATCTGCTTGTTAACATTCAATTTAGAGGCAGCTGGGTATCACAATGGATAGAGTACAGGGACTGGAGTCAGGAAGAACCGAGTTCAAATTCAGCCTTAGAAACTAGTTGTGTCACATTAGGCAAGTCACCCAATCTCTGTTTCTTCAGCTGTAAAATAAGATGAATTGAAACCTACTTGACAGAGTTTTTGTGAAAATCACGAGATAGTTTTTATAAGAAGCACTTTACACAATGACTGACAGTAGTCACTTTATAAATGCTTATTTCCTTCCCCTCACTTAATCCCTCTTTGCATTACTTTTGTGTTGAAATTATTTTCACAATTCACATTTACCATGACCATGGACACTGACTATATCCATCCAAAAGATACACTTGAAAAAAAATCCAGAAGCTATCTCTTCTTTCTCCTTAGATCTGATCTGGTATATCCTTTAGCAAGGGGTCAGAGAATATGCCCCTGCTTTCAAAGTTAAAACACTTGTGCTCAGTCTCTTGGGAAGTGCCCCATTCCAGCTGATCAGGAGGTTGCTCTGATTACCCTATTGTACCCTAAAGTCCTTGAATTTACTTCTCTATATACTGGTGGGTGTTAAATGCCCCATCCTCTCCCTATAGAATGGGAGCTCTTTGAGTTCAAGGACTGTTTGATTTTTGTCATTCTATCCCCATTCCCTAACAAAGTGCCTAGAAAATATTAGGTGCTTACTAATTTTTCGTTTAATTTATTTGAGTCAGATAACCCTGAAGGAAAAGAAGTTGGAGGAAGGTTCACTCATGTCCAGAAAGAGCCAGACTGAAACATAACCATTTTAAAAGAAAACTATGCTAACAATGGAGAGATTGAGAAGAGAACCCTATCTAGGTGAAAAATGGTGAATGTATAGGGTGCTGACAACACTGGAATTCAGTTAGCCAGAACACATTAAAAATACGAAGCTACCAAATGGCTCTTCTCTAGCCTGCTCCTCCTTACCATATTCCAAGTAAGCTCTTCTCCTGTTTAACTGTACCCTGTTTCTTCTACTGTTTGCCCCTCCTTCTTAGTGTTTAGAGTACCAGCATCTTTCTTCTCTCTCACAGTCCTTTGTTTTTCTCTGGTCTTCATGCATTTTCATTGTCCATGTTCCATACCTAGATTGTACTCCCTCCTTGGCCCTGCCTCCCAGGGTAACTTAGGGAAGGCTCAAATTCCAGATGCAGAATAGACATAATATTTTGCACAAAGCCTTGCCTGATGCTCAACTGCTAGTGTTCTCCCTCCAAAACAATTTTATATTTAACTATTTTGTATGTATTTTTGTGCATTAACTTTATTATTCTATACACGCACATACATATAAATACATGCATACATACATAAACATACACACAGACATATATACATATACACAGACATACACATACATACATACATACATACATACATACATACATACATACATACATACATACATACATACATACATACATAGTGTACTTGTCATCTCCCCATTGGGAGTAGGTGTTATTTCATTCTTTTTTCTTGGAGTACCTAGCAGGGTGAATGGTACAAGGAGGTACTTAATAAATACTGGTTGATTTTATCACAGTGAGTTCACAAAACATTTAGACCTTCCTTGCTTGCTTTTTCCTGATACAATGAGAATACCAGCAGTGCACCAGGATTTCCCACCTGTCATGCCTTACCCTCACCTTGTGACCTGTCCTTCTTTGAAATTCCTCACTGGTTGTATGTTGCTACTAGGTCACACCCAGCATGCACTTCTCCTTTGCCCTCTGTCTGATAGTCAATTTTGACTTCTTATGATACCTTTGGTCCCATGTCTTACATCTATATAGATAGAATACTGGTATTAAAAAGATGAACCTTCGTTTCTGTGAGAAATTTGGAGTCACTAAAGGAACTTTATAATTTTTTGAAAGGTGAGCTAGCTTGCTTCCCCCTAATTTATATATACTGATAGTTTTTCTCTGTGGGTTTTCCATCTAATATCATGTCATATGGCAATATACTTTCTTCATTGACTTGGTTGTTCTTAAGTGGGTGGTCAGACTGAACACTTCAAAAAGCTTTGCAATGTTCTGGGGCTTATACAAATCAGCAGGATCTTATCCATAAATTACAATGTTCTTTAAGCATGTGTGTATATATACACATTATATGAAATGTATTGAGGAAAAGAGAGGAAGGAGGGAGGGAAGGGAAAAGAGAGAAGAGAGAGACAGAGAGAGACAGAGAGACAGGGACAGAGAGAGACAGAGAGACAGGGACAGGGAGAGACAGAGAGACAGGGACAGAGAGAGACAGAGAGAGAGGAACTATGCTTATATATGCATAAAAAGCTTCTGTCCCCCAGAAGCCTAGAGTCTAATAAATGAAGTTCAACATTTATTTATTAGGTTGAATTGCTGAGCTTCTTGAGGATTGAGGAAAAAGGAAAATATTGGGGAAAATAGTCTCTATGAGTTGCCTTCTTCTTCCATATAGGTAACTGTTCAGTTCAATCCCTTCATTGCTGTTTTATTTATAATTTGTATCTTTTTCATGAGAATCAAGACCTAAGAATCCTACAATCATGGATTTGGGTGGCCAGAACATGTCTGAGAAGTCCTCTAATTTCCCATTCAGTAAGAAATCCCTTCTATAGCACCTCTGACTATCACCCAAACTCTATTTGTATTCCTCCAATAATAAAGAGTTCACTCTCTACTTGAGGAGCATTATACCTGGGTTAATTCAGTCATTTTGAGGATACTTAATGTTTCTTAAATAACTCCTGAGTTTGAAATACATTACTCAGGTCTTGGAGAGGTACCAAAGTGTCCAGAATACTGAAAAATGTTGTTCTGAAGTTCAGTGTTTGCTTAAGTCCCCAAATCTAGCACTTTAAGGACAGGAAATTCCAAACATGAACATTATCTTTCTTCAATCAATTTCCTCTAATTCTCTCTCTCTCTCTCTCTCTCTCTCTCTCTCTCTCTCTCTCTCTCTCTCTCTCTCTCTCACTCTCTCTCTCTCTCACTCTCTCTCTCTCACACACACACACACACACACACACCTCCCACCTAACCTTCTACACAAGAAATAAGAAACAGAAGATATTGAGGAATAATTGTATGTGAAGTCTTTTGTAAACCCAACAGGGCTACAGAAATGTCAGATATTATTAATAGAAATGAAGCAAGGATAAATCACAGCACAGGCTCTGAAGAAAATGTAGGATTGGTACTCAGCAGTCTGACCTTGTGTGACACCACTTGGCTTGCTTGTCATGGTTTCTATGGACCTGAAGTGTTAGCTTCTCCATCCTCTCTACTCTCTTGCACCCACAGTAGGTGCTGTGGGTCTTCAGACTAAAGTAAAGCACAAAATCTTCTCTCTGAGTGGGAACAAAGATGAATTCTGTTATCTTTCCAGAGTAAGTTGGTCTGAATACTCTAGTGCCAATACTTTCAGCCTCCATCCACTCTTCCTGTCAGTGTCTCTTCAGTGTGCTCTGATTTAGCGTAGCCAGATGGAATTCATCCAAGGAACTCTATGCATAGAGTTAAGGGAGAGCTGGGACGACTCCATTTCTCAAGTAATCAATTGAAAATTGGCATGCTTTAGAGTCCTTCATACAAAGTTATGGCCAAGTGCTTCTCCTTAATGTAGCATAGCTTTGGGTTAAGGATAGACCTGACCACAGATGGAATAAGTAGGAGTAACTGTTTCCCCTAGTGTGTTTAATAAAAATTCTGAAGCATGCCATATCCTGTGTGCCCTGAGAGAGTTTATTCAGCTTTTATGGGTTATAGTACTTTATTAGGAAGTCTTCAGTGGCTCCCCGTTGCTTTTGCCATAAAGTCTTAGCATTCAAAACCTCCCACAATCTATCCTCATTCTATCCTATCCAACCTCATCTCTTAAGACTTTCCTACATCCTAATCAAACTCAAACGTCCATCATTTTGGAGATATCTTGCTATTTTCCTCCTATACGCTTTTGGTCATATGGTCCCCCCTACTTAAAATGCCCTATCAAAGGAGATCATTAACAAATATTTCAATAGCTTTAAAGCATTATATATCAGTTTGATTTGTGATCATTATTACTATTCTTCCATATCAATCAATCAAAATGTTATTTTAGAGGAGCTAATAAAGTTCTGAATAGGAAGGCAACAAAAAGGCATTTGTTAAGCATTGTTCTAGGCACTGTGCTAAAGGCTTTACAAATATCATTTTCTTAGATTTTCATAACGATTCCAGGAGTTAGGTCATAATTCCCATTTCACAGCTGTGGAAACTGATGAAATTGAGGTCATATCACTCACCTGGGATCATAGAGATAGTAACTATTTGAAGCTGTATTTGAACTCAGATCTTTCTGACTCTAGGTCTAGCATTATATCCACTGGGGCAACTAGCGTCCTCTTGACATAGAACCAAGAAGACCTAAATCTGAAACACATCTCTGACACTTACAAGTTGTATAATCATGGATAAATCAACAACAATAATATGTTGGGCCTAGTTTCAATTCAAGATATTTATTATATTCCTACTGTACATAAGGTACTTTGCTAACTACTCCAAATACAAAGGCAAATGTGAAAAAAGTCCCAGACTTCAAACAGTTTAAATTCTCTTGATTTGAGAGGTGAAGTGAAGGAAAAAGGGGAAAAGTAAATACTAATTAATTAATGGATGGATGGATAGCTGGGTGGTAATAGATGGATAGATAATGAGAGAGGATGAGAGAGACACAGAGAGAAACAGAGAGAGAAACAAAGAGAGAGAGAGCATTTGAAAAGAAGAGAAGAACAACTGGGCCAAGGATTATTACCTTGGGGCCCTTGGGCTCCAAAGGATAGATTTCATAGGGACTCCATGAATTTGAAACTTGAAAAAAAAACCCTATATTTAAAATAATTCCCAACTTGAATTTAGGTTTTCTTTTTTATTATGAATTTAGACAATAAAACATTAATATGAGAAGGGGACTCATAGGTTTCATCAAACTGATGACCAAAGGGGTTCATAATACAAAAAAGTTTAGGAAGCCCTAAATGAGAGAGATCATTTAGAATGTGACACCCAATTGCAGCCTCCTCTTTTTATTTTTGTCTCCTCAAAGGATCTAGGTTCTAACAATAGCTCTAGCACCTATTTGTCTACTTTATGTGACCTTGGACAAGTCATGCCACCCTCTTTAGCTTCAGTTTGCTCTGTTATAAATAAAGGACTTAAACTAAATTTCTTCTATGAACCCTTCCCATTCCAAATCTATGTTCTGGTGTGTTCAGATAACCACTTATGTTTTTTTTTCTTTTTCTTCTTAATTGTTTATAAGAGATGGCTCTCTGTGAGAAGGGAGAGACACATGGGGAAATATGGGGGACATTAAACACTAAAGCTATCAATAAAAATATTTTTTTAAAAAGAACTGCGTCATCACGTCTAGTCTAAATTAGAGTCCATCCTCTCCTCTAGCTCCCATCACAATGAAAAAGCAAAGCCCTTCCTTGATTTGAATTCCAGGTACAAAATTCAGAACAATACCAAATTAACACTTTATTTCATACAAGTTACCTGCCCCCTCAAAAAAATTTCATTTCCCTGAAGGATCCTTTCTTTTCCCTCACATGAATTAAGGTAATGATAACAAGAGGTTTCTTTGCCCACCCTTGCTGGGGATGGGAGGGAAGCCAGTCCTATAAGTCACTATTACTTCCTCTCTAGACCCAACATAAGGCCAAAAATTTTCCAGGGAAAGCATAAAGAAGGACAACAAGAAAAGTCTTACCAAAATCAGGAGGCATCCATCTCTAGCACCTGGGTCTCATTATTATTGTTGTTGTAATCATTAGCTACCACGTTTATAGTCCTTTAAGGTTTGCAAAGCACTTCACATATGTTAACTCATTTGATTCTCACAACAACCCATATGGGATCGGTGTTATTATTAATTCCCATTTTATTCAAACTGGGAGAAGGTATAGCCAAAATTGAGAGAGAGTAATTTCATATCTTGTATTGTATGGATATATGTCTGTGTAATTATTATTTGATGGTGATGTACTCACTGGGAAGGGAGGAAGGAACAGGTGAGTGGCAATTGAGTTCCATTCACAATTTAAAATGATGTAGTCGGGGCAGCTAGGTGGCGCAGTGGATAAAGCACCAGCCCTGGATTCAGGAGTACCTGAGTTCAAATCCGGCCTCAGACACTTGACGCTTACTAGCTGTGTGACCCTGGGCAAGTCACTTAACCCCCATTGCCCCACAAAAAACAAAAAACAAACAAACAAATAAAATGATGTAGTCATAGAGGCTAATATCTAACTCCTTATATTCCACCATAGGCCTTCAGCATATGATCAACTAAGCAAAACTAAAAGCAAATACAATTATCCATTTTCATGCAGAACTCCCCATCTATTATGTTATTTATACACGCAAGAATGTCACCCTGACCAGGTCTACTGAAGAATGAAAGCATTTACAGGTACAATTCTGCAATTGAAATATGAAACTATCCCAAAAAAGATGGAAATGCTCCATCTGGATTTTTTTTAAAAGAAAATTGGAAAATTGAACACTAAAGAAGAGGAAAGAATTGTGGTCTTTTTCTTAGAGACAGTAAGTCTGAAAGCCCAAAACTTACCTGTGAAATGGCATGTCACTCAGTTTCTATAGCTGTAAGATAGAGAATAGTTCGCATAACCCTTACCCCAGGTCACACTAGAGTTAGAAAAATTAACAACTTTAGGTCAACAAAGCATTCAAAGATGAGCAGGTGAAGTATAGCACAAATAAAATTTTGTAATGTTTTTTCACAAAGACACCTTTCTACATATTTTTGATGTTTGGGCTGTTTTGGGGGTTCCAGTCACACTTTCTCCATTCACATTTCTAGGGTTCTGGAATCCTGCATGTAAAGCTAGGAGCATCTGTAGAGGTCATGTGGTCCAATCCCTCATTGAACTGATGATCAGACAGAAAGACATAGGGGAGGTTAAATTCCCTGCCTAAAGTAACCTTTGAAGGAAAGAATCAAACCCTGGATTTGAACCCAAGTTCTCTGACTCCAAATTCCTACTTGTTCCACCACATTCCCTTGACCGTGAGTCCACATTGGAGAAAAGAATTCACTGGGAAACTTGAGGGATAGCTGGACAAACGATTTACTCATCGTCTAACTCCTATTCTCATAGTAGGTACTGGGTACAGCTTCAACTTTAAAAAGCAAGGTCACTGTTAACTCAAAGTTTACAGTTTGGTGGTAGAGACCAAACTTGGAAGAGATTTAAGACTTCTTTGTTTTGGCTTGGGGCTAAATCAGCAAGTCCTCTTGGCATTAGTTTTCATATCCATACAATGAGAATAATGATATCTATCTCCTATTGATGGGACAAGGATTTTCTGAGGTTAAAGTACTCAAAAATTACCCAGTGCTTAGCACAGGACCAGTCACATAGTGAAAGCATACTAGATGTTTGGTGATTGACTCTCAATGGACACTGACAAGGAGAACTAGAACGGAGGCTGTAGCTAAGAAAATAGGTGACTTAGACCCTGATCTGATAGAATTAGTCATCCAAAGAGATTCCTAAGAGAAAGATGCCATGTAGATGATCTTTACATTTCAGGAATGGTGAACAATAGCTTAAATTTATGTAGCCCTTTAACGTTTGCAAAGCACATTACCTAAATTTTTTTCATTTGATCCTTACAATACCCTGAAAGATGCAATGATTGTATTATCCCCATTTCACAGGTGAGGAAACTCAGGCACAAAGAGATTGAAGTGACTTGTCCAGGGTCACACAGCTAGTAAGTGTCAGAGGCAAGTTTACAAACAGGTCTTCCTAACTCCAGCTCCACTGTTCTTTTCATTACAAAACGCTGCCCAGGGGCAGCTAAGTGGTGCAGTGGATAAAGCACCTGCCCTGGATTCAGGAGTACCTGAGATCAAAGCTGGCCTCAGACACTTGACACTTACTAGCTGTGTGTCCCTGGGCAAGTCACTTAACCCCCATTGCCCCACAAAAAAGAAAACAAAACTGCCCAGATGGTGGTCACCAGAAATGGGAAAGGGTTGCTTATTTTGAGACATAGCCCCATTTAATTAAGAGAAAAAAGAGACCTAAGCATAAACATCCCAGCAAACCACACACAAACTACTCCTAGAAGGTGCCCAAGGGGCTAAAGACATCAGAGCATATACAAGCTTCACAATCTCTCTCATTTACCCAGACATCCACATCACCAGCAGCAGCAGCAGCCGCCTCTTCAGGTAGAAAGGATGATGATAAACACACTGTCAATGTGGGAGGAGATAAAGTTGAAATATTTCACCAAGTAAGGGATGTATCTGATACAATCTCCACGCTCCTACCACACTCATAAAAATCATCAAGTCTGAATTTTTAAAGCCATAAATATTTTCCTGTGTTTGGAATAATGCAAAGGGGTTGATAGGATAAGTCCAATAAGCCCCCCAAAGACAGGAAAAACTGGTTGATTACAGGGGAAGAAAGAGAGTGGTTCTACCATGCTCCTCTGTTGGCAAAGAGAAGGCATAATGCGATATAATAAGCTGTACATGTATAACACCTTTCTCAGGGCGAGGAAAAAGCAATTTCCAGGTATTACTGCATTGCTCTTCATCATGTCCCTAAGGGAAGGGGCAGTAAGGATTACTCAATTTTGAAAACAGTGAAGCCAAGAAACTGATTGGCTGTATACCTTGCCAAAGGTTAGAGAGCATATAAAGGTCACTATGAAAAGTTGAAGCAGCTAGTCTGATACCCTGACCAACTTCTGGTTGTTTTTTTCCAGTAAATACTTTAACATGTTCAACAATTCATGTCACTTACTAATGGCTAGATGTACTCTGTCTCTATCTCTCTGTTTCTCTTTGTCTCTCTCTCTGTTTCTGTCTGTGTGTGTGTCTCTCTCTGTCTCTGTGTCTCTCTGTGTCTGTCTCCATCTCTCTGTCTCTGTCTTTCTCAGTATCTATCTCTGTCTCTGTCTCTCTCTCTCTCTCTCTCTCTCTCTCTCTCTCTCTCTCTCTCTGTCACACACACACACACACAAATACACAAATTGGCTGTGTCTAGTGCCTTCAGTCCTCATTTACAGTCTACAATCTCTCCACCAAGAAGAGAAAAGCACATTTTGCCATTAGTCCCCTGAAGTCAAGATGAGTAAATTGGTAACTGTGTTGATCAGAGTTCTGTCTTTAATCCAATATCTGTTATTTATGGAAACTTAAAAATATGAAATCATAAAAATGAGCAGACTGAATACTTTTATAACCATATTTTTATGTCTGTAATCATATCCAACACAATTAGTGAAACATGTCACATGATATGTCATCAATAGGCTTTCTACGCATAGCTGAATTTAGTTTTTATGTCCCTTCTTTATGGAAGTGGTGGAGTCTAAAAGTGGGAGAAGAAAAGGCAAACCACCATCTTCCTATCCTGTTGTACCCTTCATTTTCTTGTCCCTTTATCTATTTGAGGCAGCATGGCAAAGTGGATGGAGCAATGGAAATGGATTATGGAAAACCTTTACTAGCTATTCAACCATGGGCAAATCACTTCATCTCTCTTGGCTTTCCTCTTCTACAAAAATAGGAATAGTGATTGCTTTGGCATGGGGAACCCCAGGTAAGGAAACCCTTTCAACCAATAAAGGTCAGCATCTTCTCTGCAACCAATGCTTTTTAAAACCTGCTTGAAACACTGTTCAATGGTCAAGTTCAGGGTCACACAGATAATACATGTCAAAGACAAGACATAAAACCAGATCTTCTTGACTTGGAGTTCTTTATCCATTATGTCATTCTAGCAGCAATAAGACCTGTAGACTTCACCTCACAGGATTATAGTAAAGATCACCTGAGATAATCTTTATAAAGCATTTTTTGTACTTTCAAGAATTATATAAATGCCAGTATAATTTTCTAGATTTTAAAACTATTAAAAGCCAGGAGGAGTGTTTAAGTGGGAAGTTATAAGGACTAATGTGAGAAAAGCTTACTAGAAATCAGCTATCACCCAAAGTACAACACCAAGAGTAGTAAAATCCAAAGTTAAATGATGTCAGAAGTAGAAAGATAGATTTTTGCTGGATGTCAAGAGGAAAACTTCCCAACACTTAAAAGTTATTCAAATGTGGAATGGGCTGACTCACAGGGGATGTTTCTCCCTTTATAGGGATATTTTCAAAGGGGTCGCTTGTTTTAGGTACAGGTGGCCTAGAAGTCTCCTAAAGCCCTTTACAAGAATGGGATGCTGTAATGTAATGAAATGAGGTCCAATAAGGAATGGCTCCTTAAAGAAGATGAAGGACCCAAAAGGGAAGGTCTGTTTCTGTTCTTCTGTATTCCATTAAACTTGAAATTTTAGTCAACTGAATCTTTACAGAATGAAGGCTAGAGGACAGATAAATTAGACCGAGTCCATCACATATGGTGCAGTCTAGCTAGTCTCTTTTTTCTGGGAAAGTACATAAATGGAATGAATGCCCAGAGCTCTACCTTCTATCTGTCTTTTTTCTTGGCCCAAATTACTACTTTCACTTTTCATAAATAAAAATATTATGAGGGCAGCTAGATGGCGCAGTAGATAGAACACCAGCCCTGGATTCAGGAGGACCTGAGTTCAAATCCGGCCTCAGACACTTAACACTTACTAGCTGGGTGACCCTGGTCAAGTCACTTAACCCCAATTGCCTCACCAAAAAAAAAAAAAAAGAAAAGAAAAGAAAAAAAAGAAAAATACTATGTGTATGACAAATGTTTGTGAATATTTTATGTGCCTTTCAATTATATTAATAGTTTCTACAGCACAGGTTTGATCATGTCACTCCCCTAATCAAGAAGCTACTTCCCATTGCCTCTAGGATAAAATACAGATTCCTCTGTTTGGCATTTAAAGGTCCTCAGAATCTAGTTCCAGCCTTTCTTTCCAGCTGATTTTTCATGACTCCCCCGCCCCTTACAGTTAAGTTTCAAACAACTTGTTGTATGTGTAAGGGTCTAAAATTCTAGCTATGATGTCTAAAATCTAATGAGTAGTCACCTTAAATTAGAAGCTTTAGCAAGAGTTTAGACTTTTAATTATTTATTAAAGTGCATCAGAAGTTGGTGAGGAGAGGGAGAGGTAAAAATCTAACTATCTCTAAGAGCACCCTGCATCTCCCCTGCCAAAGCCGAGGTCAGGAAATGAAAAGACCTTGCTTCCCCCACAGCTTCTCCCAGAACCCTCCTGTGAAACAGGAAACAGGGCCGTCCACACACACAGCTCCAAGCTAATTGGCTGATAACACTGATTGACAGCTACCCACAGACAGCAGACACAACTTCCGGATGCTGAAGTCACATGTTTTCCAAGTCACATGCTTTTTCCTCATGGCGGAGCTTCCCTGCATTATCTTTCTCAACAGGTTGGTAGCACTCTAAATCTCACATATGTATGTGACATTCCATCGCTGACTTCCATGTCTTTGCATGTCTCTGTGCACTTTTGGTTTGATTAAATGATAAGGTGTGTTTACAGTACATTGGTCTACATGTCTTTGTCAATCAGTTATTGAGATTCCATCACAGCATATTTTGTAGTAGCTTTTCTCAAAACTAGAAGCAATATGGCACAATAGATACTGCGCTTTTTTTGGAGTCAAAAGGACATGGCTTCAAATCCTTTCTCCAATCCTCATTAACTGTGAAAGAGCAGCTAGGTATCACAGTGGATAGAGCACTGGCCCTAAAGTTGGGAGGACCTGAGTTCAAATCCCACCTCAGGCATTTACTAACTGTGTGACCCCGGGCAAGTCACTTAACCCCAAATGCCTTAAACATCCAAAACCATGTCCAGTCATCCTGATGTATATCTTGTTACCGGACCCAGATGGCTCTGGAGGAGAGAATGAGGTTGGTGACCTTGTATAGCCTTCCCTCACTTAAATCCAATTCAAGTCATGACATCATCCTGATCCTGAGGTCATGGTCCTCTTTGAGAACAAAGGACAAACAACAATAATTAAATGTGGGATACCTGGCAAGTTACAACTTTTCCATCTCTCCGAAAGCCTACTGAAGAGTTTTCTAGTAAATCCACAGATCTAGAGTTGGAAAGGACCTCAGAGGCTATCCAGTTCAACTTTCTCGCTTTATGGATGAGGAAACTGAGGTAATTTGAGAAACTTGTAACAGGTCATATGGCTGGCTAGCAACCATCGGAGGCAGGAACTGAACCCAAGGGCTCAAATGCCAGTGATATCCCCCTTTTCACCAAACTATGGTTAGGTACAGATGCTTAGTTATGGATGAGTTGTAATCTGCACTGGTGAAGGGAATTCCCACATCTGATAAAAGAAGATGCATATTTTTTTTGTTTGTTTTTTGTTTTGTTTTTTAGTGAGGCAATTGGGGTTAAGTGACTTGCCCAGGGTCACACAGCTAGTAAGTGTTATGTGTCTGAGGCCAGATTTGAACTCAGGTACTCCTGAATCCAGGGCCGGTGCTCTATCCACTGCGCCACCTAGCCGCCCCCAGAAGATGCATATTTTAAAAACTGTTTTCAGATTCAGGCTCATGGCACTATGCTCACCCACTCATTAAAATGCACTTGAACACTACATGCATGTGCATAATTTTAGGGCAGTTCCATAATCCACAACTACCACAGTGAGATCCCCACAGATTTTATGTGCAATGACTTCACCAGGTCCCACAAATTGTCTGGGAGTCTCTTGCTCCTCTCCATGATCTAGCCATGATAATTATATCCTGACATCTTTCAGTTTCATGAGGTGGTAGAACAGATGAGAGATTTTAAAGCACTTTGCTAAAGTACTACAAATCACCAATGACAAGTCCTGAGTATTTGTGGCAGTCATTCAACAGTCAGTATTTCACTCACATTCTCTAAGTATGGCAACAATATCTTAGGCCCAGAGGAAATAAGCTACTAGGTCCTAGAGACCTTTGAAATGTTTTCCATCAGTGTTGAATTCTGTGTTTTTATGTACTTAATAAGGGTTTAAACCCGTTCTAAGGGTATCTTTGCCTTCTAGAGGCAGCTGGCTGGTTCAATGTATAGAATGCTCAGCCTAGAGTCAAGAAGACCTGGATTCAAATCCAACCTCAAATCAGCTGGATGACTCTGGGCAAGCCACTTAACCTCTATCTGTTTCAGTTTCCTCAACTGTGAGATAAGGATAATAATAGCACTACCTCTCAGGGTTGTAATAAGGATCAAATGGGATAATATTTAAGTGCTTAGCACAGCTCCTGGTGTATGATAGGCACTTAATAAATGATTGTTTTCTTCCTTCCTAAAGAATATAATATTAAGTGGACTTGGTATGGGTGAAATTCACAGTACTGCCTGAGACTGGACGGAGGTAAGTGGCACCACTGGAATATGAATTATTCCTAACCCAGCACTCAACTCATCTAAGTCTTGAATGTGCCCATAAAATACAGAGGCACCTTTGGGGGACATTCTAGATGAGGCACCAAGGCACTGTGGACAACAGTGAAGCAAAATGGTGAAATAACAAGACTGCACCCAGCTAGACCCACCAGGCTATAGCTATCATGGAGCATGCACAGGCCTTTTTGCAAATGCTTTGAAATGAATTTGCAACAATTGCTCTTCTGGTTTGCTGGAAGCTTTCGTTTTCAATAAAGCTAAGGCAGAAGCTGCACACAGAGAATAAAAGGCTGCACCAAGGAAACAACTCAAACCTTTCTGTTTCCTGAAAAATAGGGGATTCTTATCCCCTAACAGACATGGAAGGAGGAGTGGAGAGAGAGCAATGTACTTATAACAATTTGCAGCTATGTTGCTTGATTTTTCCTTGAAAGCTTGATTTTTTTCCTTTAAAAAGTGTATTCCCTGAAGCAGGCATTTTATCAAGCCTTACTTATCATAAATGTGCACTATTTCTGTACAAGGCAACCATTTTGTATGGGCATCAACCTCCTGTGCCCTAAGTCAGCTACAAGGAAGGAATGTTACAGCAGGCTACTTTACTAAAGACCACTATGTGCACCCAGAATTCTCCAATTAAAAGCCAAAGAAGGTTAAGAAAGTGGGCGGTAGGTGGTATAGGAAGATCAGAGCTCAAATCTGGCCTTAGATGATATCTTGATGTATGACCCTATTTAAGTCACTTAACCTTTTCAGCCTCAGTTTCTTTATGTTTAAAATGGGAAGGGGCAGCTAGGTGGCGCAGTGGATAGAGCACCGGCCCTGGAGTCAGGAGTACCTGGGTTCAAATCCGGCCTCAGACACTTGACACTTACTAGCTGTGTGACCCTGGGCAAGTCACTTAACCCCAATTGCCTCACCAAAAAAATAAATAAATAAAATAAAATGGGAATAATATTCATGACAAAACATGCTACTCACTTCCTGACAGAAAGATGATGAGCTCAGGGTGAAGATCAAGACAAATATTTGTTTATATGGCCAAAGTAGGAATTAGCTTTGCTTGACTTTGCATATTTATTTAAGGGTTTTTCTTCCTTTTCCAATAAAAGGAGGAAGATAAATGAAAGACAAAATATGTTTTTGTTAATAGAAAAAAAATTTTAATTTAAAAAGTAAAATGAAGATACTCATAGTATCTACTTTCTAGGGCTGTTTGAGGATCAAATGAGATAACATATGAAAAGCACTTTTCAAACCCTAAAGTTCTATACAAATGTTAGTTATCTTTATATTATATTCTATCATATCATATCATATATTATTATTATTATCATTAAATTAAACCAAGGAGTTACATGTAACACAGCAACTGAATTCTGAACCACTGAGTATCAATGGTGCTCCACCCACCACAGTAAGACCCAAATTAGTGGAGGTTGAGAGAAATGGTCCAAACACATACTCTGCACTCACTGAAGAATAGGGTATTAGAAATTTAGAGTAGATGGCCAGTGGAAAAAATGCCTTTTGGTTTGGTTTTACTTAATCCAAAGTCTGCTTAATACTTTTATGTCATAAACGATGTGCAGACGGTATCACGGTTATCATCATGGCTTCACCAAAGTGGTAACAGAAGAGCCAAGTAATTTTTCATGTCCCCCAAATTATGGCTCATAGAATAAAAGAACTGGGAAGGACTTCTGAAGTCATCAAGTTCAGTCACTCATTTTTTAAATGAAAAAACTGAGACTCAGGGTGCAGGGGTGGGGAGGTGACCAAAGTCTTGTGGGAAAGATTTCTATCTGTCCACTACCAAAGCCAGCCTTGTTCTTCAATCAATACCCTTCTGAAATGAGCTTCAGTCCTATTAACTCCTCAGTACCTCAATTTCTTTCTTGGGAAAATGGAATGAGAAGGTCGACCTGCCCAATGGACCTTTGATGATTCAAATGATTGAAAGGACTTTACAAGAATAGAAAGGCTAGATCCCCTAATAACTTGGGCTATGCTAAAGTCATAAGTCTGTATCTAAAATTCAGCAGCCTCCACCTCAGTGAATTGCATTTAAATGAATTATGACACAGGAAGAAGACCCTGACAAGGCAAAAACCTAAGAGTGTCTGAAGTGCTCTGCCTAAGTAATAAGTAATCACATCCACAAACACAGCACAGAGCAAGGACCTTGTTCCTCATAATCCAGATTTGCCTCTGTAGTGCTGACAGCAATACCCTCTGCCAGGAAGAATCCATCTCCTCTGGAGATAAGAGGGTCCCGGAATTGGTAGCTGCAAGATGTTATTGCAGTGAGAAATGGGACAGACACAGCACTTATATCATTCGCTGTTGTAAGGAGTTGTTAAATCTGGCATCAAAGAGGAGTAAATGAGTTGGGAGGGAGATAGTAACAAGGTCAGAGTTCTAGAGAGTGTTTCTTCATCTGTAAAATGGGGATTATAGTGACGCCCATGTCACCTACTTCATAGGATTATTTTGAGAATTAAATAAAATTATTTAATCACTAGCATATAGCGTTTTAAGGTTGGCAAAGTCCATTAATAATAATATCTCATTTTTTTTCTTTACAACCCTGGGAGGTAGGTACTATAATCAGCCTCATTTTACAAATGAAAAAATTAAAGCACAGAGTGGTTAAATTCCGTGTCCAGGATCACATAGCTAATAAGTACCCCAGCTGAGACTTGAACTCAGGTCTTCCTGACTCCAAATCCAGCACTCTATTCACTTTGCCACCTAGCTGCCCTTGTGATTGAAGACATCAAGCATTTTCAACCTTTAAAGCATTATATGAATGTCAGATGTCATTATCATTATCTCATTCTCATCTTGTTGGTAAAAATGGTTATTATTACTACTATAAAACCTTTATTGGGGTTACTTATAACAAATGTGTCATCTCTATGCAATTGGAACCAAAATGAAATAAAGCTTTTCCTCATTCCCACTGCAAAAAAGTGTTGGGGTTTGGGGGGGAGGAAAGGTGGGAGGGGAAAATGAGGGGAAAGCAGTAGATCCAGAAATCACTTGGATATAAAAATAAAAGCCAACAAAAAATCTTTATTAAATATTAAAGACAGTACCTACATAATGATGATGATGATGGATAATGATGAAAGCCTAAATAAAAAACTAAAAGTTAATGGCATGAGAAGAAATTAATGTATCTATGCATTCTTTCCCTATTAAAGTTGTGGTATATAATCATGATGGAATACTACTGTGTCATAAGAATTGATGTTTGATAACCTTAGAAAAACCTGAAGAGTGACATAAACAAAACCAAGAGAACATTGTATACAGTAAGAGCAATATTGGGGGGGTTTTGTTTGTTTTTGGGGGGGATTTGCAGGGCAATGAGAGTTAAGTGATTTGCCCAAAGTCACACAGCTAGTAAGTGTCAAGTGTCTGAGGTTGGCTTTGAACTCAGGTCCTGAATGCAGGGTCAGTGCTCTATTCACTGCCCCACCTAGCTGCCCGTAGCAATACTGTTTGTTTGATTTATTTTGTTTTGTTTTGTTTTGTTGTTGTTGTTGTTGCTTTTTTAAAGTAGGGCAATGAGGGTTAAGCGACTTGCCCAGGGTCACACAGCTAGTAAATGTCAAGTGTCTGAGGCTGGATTTGAACTCAGGTCCTCCTGAATCCAGGGCTGGTGCTCTATCCACTGTGCCACTTAGCTGCCCCCCAGAAATACTGTTTTAAAAACAACTCTGAGTGAATAAGTCATCTTGAGTATTCTAAATACTCAAATTAACAAAAAGACCTATGAAGGAAGACATTATCTGCATCCAGAGAAAGAACTGATAAATAGGAGTATGTATAGAACGATTTTACAATTATATACATATTTGTGTCTAATGGGATCTCTAGAACAGGGAAGAGGGAAGAAAAAAAGGGGGGGGGCCAAGAAAGTTATATAAAAACTTTATTATATATTTTAAAAGAATAGCAAGTTGTATATAATAGATATGAAGTTTCATGTGTAATCTTTTTTTCTATTCTACTATGCTATGGAAATGCTTGTTTTATTTCTTAAGTTAAGAATAAAATAAGTTTTATATAAAGAAAATAATATATGTATTGATAAATCCTATTTCTCACCTTAAACTCACCCTGGTATTGACATTCTGCCTCCTCTACCATGTCATTGGATTTTAAAGTTTTCATTCTCAGTGAGGAACTTTTTAAAAAATTTCATTAGAAAATATCCCCATTTTGGCCTCAGGCATTATGATGCAATATGACATTTTTTATTAATAATAATTATACCAGAGGATGGAAACTTTCTTGTTAGCTAGCCCAGCAGACAGGGAATCAGAAACCCAAGATCCATTTTATGGTCAACACATCAACAAGCTTTCCTGGCATGACACAGTGGATAGAATTCAGGGCTACAAATCAGAGAAGGCCTGCCTTCAAAATCCATTTCTGACATTTATTAGCTCTGTGACTATGGGCAAGTCACTTAACCTAGAGGATCTGGAGGCTTAAATGAGTAATGGATCAAAGGTGCTTTGCAAACTTAAAGTACTATATGAATCCTAGCTATTGTTATGGAAGCCTAGGAAAGGGGAGAATATATATGTGTATCTATATCTACATATCTAGATCTAGGTATCTAGATATGTGTATATACATACATACATATACATATACATATACATATACATATACATATACATATACATATACATATACATATACATGTTATATATTTTCATTTCCTTCCTAGGAGTATGATAGTGATCGCTACATTAACATTTGTTACCTTTGGAGGAAACATAAAACATTCAATTAACATGTCTAACTATATAGAACAACCAGGCTATTTAATGAAATTGCTCCTGCTATAATTTAATGGGTGACCTTTTGGGAAAATCGATATGGTAATTTCTATAAATAGGGAGGAGTGCCAAGGCCTATAAAGATGGATTGTGATGGAAGGCTACATAGAGGAGCTGGATAAGCCCTGATGGAATGAGGCAACTAGGTGGGACACGTGCACCTTCATCTCCACCCGACATTAATCGCTTGCTGTTACTTTTTAAAATAAGACAGGGAGATGGTTGGATTTGAAGCAAAGAGCTATGCTGCCATCTGCTGGTCAGATTTCATTATATCACCCTAGTAATTGACATGGGGCTGGTCTGGTGTGCGCTCTGATTCCATGTTTACCCAGCAGCTATGTAAGTAGAAAATAAATACAAATGTTTGTTCTCCCAAGAATACTTACAGACTCATAGCATTAGCTGTGTTTATCTAGAAGGCATGTAGAATCTTTAGGCAGTCTCTGTTATTCCTTTATAACTCAGTTCTGTTTTAAAATGTCTGTCATAATGAGAACTGCATTCTAAAATCAGAAAGGAAATGCTAGTGATACTGATTGGTGCTTTTGTTTTCATTTTTTTACCACAGTCATTTCCCAGTAAACCACCCCACCACTGAACCCTCCTTTATAACTCCTCCTCACCAAAAAAAAAAAAAATAGTTAAGCAAAATCAATTGATGTAATGTCTTCTGATAGCAAATGCAGTATTCTGTGCTGGGGCCCACCCTGCTCCTCCCCCCACTCCCAATTGAGAAGAAAAAAAAGGTGTGTTTCATAATCTGTCCTCTGGGACTAAATTAGTCATTACAGTGTCCCATAGTTTGGCTTACTTTTAATGTCATTATAATCATGTATATTGTTTTTTTAGTCCATCTCTACTTCAGCTCATTCAAGTCTACACCTAGGTCTTAAGTGATAAGTTCTAAGAAGCCCCAGCAGAGCTAAAGGAATTCTTTTTTTTTATTCACATTTTCAGGTCCCTGGAGATGAGAAACCCATTTTTGGTTTTTCAGGCACAATATTATCAGGTGCATTAAGGGAAATTTGCCATCAATGTTTTCCCTTAGGTAAAAAAGTATATATGAGCAGTTGTATCAGTGACATTCTGCACTCAAATGAAGTAAATACATATATAGATCATGCACTGACATAATAATGCCTTAAATTTAAATCATTTTCATGACTTTTTTTCTGTACAAGTTTGAGAATTGCCTTCTTGGACCAAATCAAAACTCTGTGTTATATATATACTCCCCCAACTTTCCCTGCAGCCCTCCTTTCACTGTAAAACCATTTGTGGTGAAAATTAAGCAACCCAATGGTTCCATTACTTCTTTTTCCATTACATACCGAAACAGCCATTCAGCATTTTTCTCTGCTAATGTAACAGAAACTCATCTGCTCAATGAGATTTATGACTTGTTGAGTTTTTTTTCTTTACCTCCGTGTTCACATGAGATTGTTGTGCATTTTGCAGTTGGTCTTTATTATCTAGTAATGATGGCTTGCAAATTAAATTAGTTTTTAATGGCATAGTTAAATTCTAATTTATGTTTTGGAGCTTTGTTTAATTCCTTTCGTTATAATGTAATCGTTTTCTTGCTATTATCTTGTATTACATAGGAAGAACAAAAGAAAAGCAACTCATCTTATCCCATTGCATGGGTTGGGCTTTATTAAGCCTCTTTTCCAACTGCATTTCTCCAAAGAAATATTCCCAACAATTGTTATCTTATCCTTCAGGCAAAACTTGAAGGTTGCTCAGCATTCTGCACTAGAGAACCATGACTGTCAGTCTTTGGGTTTCTTAGATGTGTCACTTTCTCGAATTCATTATATCCCTACTGTGCTCTGTAATGTACTAGGCAATTATTCCTTTCTGCTAAATTCCTTTCCTGTGAGCTCTCCTCCTTTGCTGAGTATTCAGGAAAACTGAAACCAAAAGTCATTATTAACAGCACCAAAAGTAATCTTTTATAATGTCTATTTGGATTTTCTTCCCCAGCAATTGCCAAGACTTTCATATACCTCCATGAAGTAACCTTCCGTCTACTCTTGCACTGGAGCCTCCTTTAGGCAATGGAAGCCTAGAGAAAGTTAGCTTTTCTAAACGGGCACCTGGCTTAACTGGTGGCCTTGGAATCATTAAAGGATTATACTTGACTACTACTAGGGGAAACCACTGCAATCAGGCTGAGTCTCCCATTCCTCTTATTACTTTGCTAAGGGGCCACTGCATCCAGGTGGAATTTTCCTGAGCAAAAAGCAAGGTCCTGAACCCCATTTACACTCTGCCAAGCAAGGACACACTTCCAAGTTCATTCTCCCTAGGCTTAAGAAAAGGCAGCGAATCTGAAATCCTATTCAATTTAAGTCTTGACCATAGAACAGTCATTATTTCTATTTGAAAGCTCAGGGACAAACTCTGTTCTTCCTGAGAAGCATGTCCTATGCAGCATGCAGTTGTCATAGCTCATCTGTGCTAAGGTAGCTGGATGATATCCTAAATTCAAGCTGCATGAGGATCTATTAATTTTGTTTTGTTTCCCAAGCTCTATTTCTCATCCAGACCAGCCCCTAATAAATGCATGCTACACCATAGAGGGAATGGGGCAAAAGAAAGTGTAGATAGGCAAGACAAACCATCCCTGCTACTAGAAAAAGCAACTCTTTATACCTGTTCTGTTGACCAAGGTTTGATAGCATAATATGCACAAAAGAAGGACAACACATTCAGAGAGCCACTTACTTAATCTAAGTATGAGTAAGAACATGGACTAAACAACACATTTGTCTGATTTCATTTGTTTCAGTATTTGTACTTGATGAGGGATGAGACTAAAACACGTTGGCAAATTTGGAATACTTCCTTGCACCTGGTAGGCATTCAATAAGCATTGGTTGAATGAATGAATGTATAAAACTATCAGGTCAATCTCTGGGGAAAATTCATCAGCAACACCTGAAAGCTTACATGTAAAACATGAATCTGAATTTGATTAACACACTGTCCACAGGGCGGATCCAAGAGTAGAAATTTGTTCTTAAATTTTGCTTATCCAACAGAGAATCCTACACTAACATGACCTGGGAGTGGGGAAAGAGGGGAAGGAGAGAAGGGATGAAGAAGCACATTTGTAGAAAGGCAATATTTTTACACTCAACTTGGCACTATCCAGCATGATTGCACAAGATGTTCAGCAACCTTTTCTTTCTTCCTTTCTTTTTTCCCTTTTTTCTTTCCCTTTCTTTTATTCCTCCTTTTATTTTATTTTCTTTACTTTCTCTTTTTGAAACTAGGTCTCCCTATCTCACCCAGACTAGAAGTGCAATGGCTACTTTCAGGACCAATCCCAATACTGATCATAATTAGATTTGCTCCATTTCCAATCTGGGCCAAATTGACCTTTCTTGGGCAGTCTAGTGGCCTCAAGATCTTGAAGGCTTCTTATTTTTATGCCACATTTAGCATGGACACCTAATTGGCATTAGCCCTACTATAACTCAAAATACCCAGCTCAACAATTAGCCTCATTCTTCCCTAGTAGCTAGGAGTACAGACATGTAACACTCTACCTGGTGATGTGAGCAATCTTCAAGCACAGCAAAAATTTCAATTTATCTCTCAGCCAATCGCTTTCATTAACCCCCTCTCCCCACTAAATTCACCAAGAACTGCATAAAAGAGTTTTCTTTTTGCTTGTTCCTCTATTGGGATTACTTGCTTCTTTTCCTGAATTTTGTGGCAAAGTTGTTTCACCATCCAGTAGAATGTTAAGATGTGTGAAGATAGGGCCTGCTTTGTTTTTATTTATATATCCCCCAAGGACATAGCACAAGGCATGACACATAGTAAGCACTTATGAAATACTTGTTGAATGTTATAGAATGGAATCATCTTTGGAGAAAATCAGACAAAGAACTTTTAGGATGTAGAAAAAAATATGTGGTTATGTTCTCAGAAAAAAAATTGTAGATAGGGAAAACCATTAGCTTTAAAACATAAACATAGGGAGCAGCTAGATGGTGCAGTGGTTAAAGCGCTGGCTCTGAATTCAGGAGTACCTGAGTTCAAATCCAGCCTCAGACACTTGACACTTACTAGCTGTGTGACCCTGGGCAAGTCACTTAACCTCCATTGCCCCACCCCCCCCAAAAAAAATTTAAAAAATAAAAATTAAAAAACCCATAAACATAGCATGAGTTACAATCTCCTCCTCCCCCATAGAAGAGCCTCTAGCTCTGCATTCCTCCCATCCCCTTTTAGAGATGTTTTCATGAAGCACAAGAGGCAGTGAATAGAGATCTGGCCTCAAAGGAAAAAAAGGTCTGGTTTCAAGTTCTGCCTCTGGCAGACTATGTGACCTTGGACAAGTCACTTAACAACCCCTCAGTGCTCTAGGCAGTTCTCTAAAACTAAATTGAAGAGAATGTGCTACCTGCCTTGATAAGGAGCATTGCCTCATCTAAGAATTCCCTATACCAATGAAATCACAGGAACAGTCCCAATTCAATCTCTTTCATGAAGTACTCTGGGGTAATTGGAATAAGCTGCCATGACCACTTCCAGGGAAAGATGATGCCTGGAGAGAGAGTCAAAAAGAGAGCCAAGGGACTCCCAAAAAATTCTAGATGCAGAATGTGGGGATGACATGAACAGACGGTGAAAAAAGAGAGGAGGGAATGGTCCTGACCCACTATAACCCTACCTGGGGTTAATGACAGACTCCTTTGAATGGTGCAAGAGAGTTCTCATCCCCTCACCATCACCATCACTACCTCCCACCTACCTTCATTAGGTCTATCACATAGGACTTGAGGTTTCAGGGGCTGTGTACAAAAGAAGGCTTTAGAATAATGGGTATGGGGGAAATGAAGAGAATTTCATCAGAAACTTCATTGCTGTAAAATGAGGAGATAGTGTTCTAAGTGAAAATACAGTTCCTGCCAATTCTTTATCCAATGATCTTTGCATCTGGACCAGTACACATCACTGACAAACATCAGTCTGGGTTGGATGCCACAAGAACTTATTTCACTAGAAGTCTACAGTCCTATTCAGAACAAATATATTTATACAGTACATAGGATGCACAAGACACTGTGTAACCTGCCAAGGTTGAATATTGCCATAAATATATCAAAAGTCTTTTCTGAGCTCTGATTAAAATTTGAGTTTTCTTTCTTCCCCTTCAATGATAACTACCAAACAACCTTTTAATATTTCTCTTCCCAATAAAGAAGCTGAACCAAATTACTTTGTCACTTTCTGCTAATGTGTGTGTGTGTGTGTACTTTGGTTATACAGAAACTCAGAGAGAAGATAATCAAAGCTGTCACTAGAGGGAGGTAAATAGGGATTTACCTCAGGGCACTAACATCTGAGGGAATTGGGCTTTCTTCACCACTGGCTGTGTTTGCTTGACACAATGCCTCACCTTACAGTTTTCAGTCCACCTGAGCTTGTGTGTAGCACAACCAGAGAGAAAAGCCATGGGCAGACTGTCTTCTGTGCTGCTGCTGCTCTCTCACCCACATTCCACTAACTCAACTAGTTTTGTCTGAGATTAAAATATTTTTTTATTTATGTCTATCTTAATAAAAATGTGTAAGGTCTATTAATGTGGGAGAGTCTTGCCTAACATGTTCCCTTTTCCACTACTGATTCCAAGCCAAACACTCTACCCACTGTCCTAGACTGCTTTAATACAATGATGAAGGTAATGATGCTGATGATAAAAATTTGCTGTCTTCTTTCCAATGCAATGGTAATAATATATCTGTGACCTATGGCCATAGTGTATAGTACATATTATCCAAGCATTAACTCATTAGTAAAAATTGATACAGATTCCTTTCCTAAATGGAGTTGAACATCAAGGAAAACATTATAAAAATCAGGCTATAGTCCCTTCCCTGACCCTCATGAATTAAAGATATTATTTTACATTTGGTCACTTTTAAAAATTTATTTTCATGTGATGAATTTTGAGTATTTGTATAGTTATGTTCTCTGGGTCTTGTTATATTGTGAAATGACATTAAAAGTGAAAAAGCAATATATCAATAATATATACCATTAGCACTATTTTATTTCTTTAATTTTAATAGTATTATCCAATTATATGTAAAGACAAGTTTTAACATTTTTTTGTAGGGCAATGAGGATTAAGTGACTTGCCTAGGGTCACACAGCTAGTAAGTATCAAATGTCTGAGGTCAGATTTGGACTCAGGGCCTCCTGAATCCAGGGCCAGTGCTTTATCCATTGTGCCACCTGGCTGTCCCCTTAACATTCATTTTTATAAAATTTTGAGTTTCAAATTTTTCTCCATCCCCTCTTCTCCTCTTCCCTCTTCCTAAAATGTTAATCAATTTGATGTAGGTTGTATATGTGTAATCATGTAAAACATATTTCCATATTAGTCATCTTGTAAAAGAAGAAACAGACCAAAAGAAAAAAAACAAAGAAAGTGAAAATAGTATGCTTTAATTTGCCTTGAGAGTCCACCAATTCTTTCTCTGGATGTGGCTAGTATTTTCCATCCTGAGTCATTTGTAATTGCATTGGATCACTGTATTGCTGAAAAGAGTTCATTCATAGTTGATCATCAAATAATGTTGCTGTTACTTTGTACAATGTTTTTCTGGTTCTGCTCATTTCACTTTGCATCAGTTCATATAAGTCTTTCCAGGTTTTGCTGAAATCTTCCTGATCATCATTTCTTATTGCACAAAAGTATTCTATTACATTCATATACCACAGCTTGTTCAGTCATTCCCCCTTTGATGGGCATCCCCTCAATTTCCAATTTTTTTATCACCACAAAAAGAACTGCTATAAATATTTTTGTGCATATAGGTCCTTTTCCCATTTTTATAATCTCTTTGGGATATAGACCTAGTAGTGGTATTACTAGATTAAAAGGCATGCATGGTTTGGTTGCCCTTTGGGCATAGTTCCAAATTGTTCTCCAGAATGGTTGGATCAGTTCACAACTCTACCTATAGTACATTAGTCTCCCAATTTTGCCATAATCTCTCCAAAATTTATCATTTTCCTTTTCTGTCATATTAGCCAATAGGTGAGCCCAGGGTTATTTGATTTTCTATTCCTCTAATCAACAGTGATTTAGAGCACTTCTTCATATGATTATTGATAGCTTTGATTTCTTCATCTGAAAAATACCTGTCCATATCCTAGTGGAGAACAGCTTATATTCTTCTATATTTGACTCTGTTCTCTATGTATTTGAGAAATGAAGCCTTTATTAGAGACACTTGATAAAAAGATTGTTTCCTAGCTTTCTGCTTTCCTTCCAGTCCTGGTTGCATTGGTTTTATTTGTACGAGAATGTTTTTAATTTAATATTATTAAAATTATTTTACATTTTGTTATGCTTTCTATCCATTGGTTGGTCATAAATACTTCCCTTCTCCATACATCTAAAAGATAAACTATTCCTTGCTCTCCTGATTTGTTAATGGTATCACCCTTTATGTCTAAATCATGTCCCCATTTTGACCTTATCTTGATATATGATGTAAGATATTGGTCCATATCTTGTTTTTGCCATACTGTTTTTCAGTTTTCCCATCACTTTTTGTCAAATGGTGAGTTCTGATCCCAGAGGCTGGGGTTTTGGGGGTTATGAAATATTAGATTATTATGGTCATTTACTACTGTCTTTTGGACCTAATATATTCCACTGATCTATCGCTCTGTTTCTTAGCCAGTACTAGATAGTTTTGATGATTACTGCTTTGGAATATAGTTTGATATCTGATACTGCTAGGCCACCCGCCTTTGCATTTTTTTTTCATTAATTCCCAAGACATTCTTGACCTTTTGTTCTTCCAGATGAATTTTGTTCTTAATTTTTCTAGCTTTATAAAATTATGTTAGGTAGTTTGGTTGGTATGGCACTGAATAAGTAAATTAGGCAGAATAGTCATTTTTATTATATTGGCTTGGCCTACCCATGAGCAACTGATATTTTACCAGTTGTTTAGATCTGACTTTTTGTGTGAAAAGTGTTTTGTAACTGTGTTCACTACCACTGTTTTTATGCATTGCAATTCAATGTGTCTCCTTAGTGAAACACTGCAAAGTCACCTAAATGATACCCATAATCACTCAGAAGAGTTTGGACGTGGCTATCCACATAATGAAAAGGCAAGTAGATGAAGAATGTTTCTTTTCCAAATTGTGATGTGTGTTTTATGGAAAACCCATAATGGTGGTTCACATATAGATTTCTATCTGGGACTAAAACAGCAAATAGACAATAAGCTGAACTCATAATTTAACAGGTAAAGGAAATCAGCCCAGGTTGAATTGGGGAAATTTTGCAACATTTTTTGGTATCCTAAGCTTCTGCCTTAGGTCTTTTCAGCATCAATACTTCTCTCGTGAGTCCACCTTGGTCATGGTTTGTGTGCTGATCACTCAGAGTAAATGTAAATAGTAATTGTTTCTATTTTGACCTAAAACCCTGTGGGTTTTCCCCTCCCAGACTGATCTTTTTTGACTAGGTAAAGGAGGCCATTTTTGCCTCATATCTCACCTTGCCTTAATCAGTGAATGAGTGTTGCTTCAGACAAACTGGAACCTGGGGAAAACCTTAGCTTAAGAAGTCCAAGGTCTCTCACCATATCCGGAGCCATCTACAGTGAACTTGATCTATATCTTGACCCTGGACCCAGATGGCTCTGGAGGAGAGTGAGGCTGGTGACTTTGCACAGCCCTGCTCACAAATCCAATGCACTTACAATTCATGACATTGCTTTCCCAATGCCTTCTTTGAGAATGAAGGACAATTTCTCTCATGATAGTACATGACTCTAAGTCATGGAATATGATAATATAACCTTTTGAGACTAGCTAGGGCAAACTGGACTTTTGGGATTTGGATAAATACTTGGTTCATTTATGTTACTTGCCCTTAATTATTTTCTAGTAGTCTGATTAAAGAATATAGACTAGTGGACAGTTTAAGAACTGTAAGGGAAACATGTCAAGTTAAAGAATGAAAAGAAGAGCTGGTAAGGTGTGAGCCAACCCATGCTCCCCACAAATGAGTGAGAGCAAGAGGCTTTGAGAGTCAGAGAACGACAAAGGAAGCTGAAATGATAGTTCCTTGCTCCCTCCGGTGTTGCTCAGTGAACATGACAGGTTGGGTACTTAATTGACAATACCAGCTCTGATCCTAACAGCACTGCTCCACCCCTTCCCCTGAGATGTGTCACCTGTATTCTATGTCTCTTCATCCAATGATATTTCAAAAACCTCATTGACAAGATTAGACAGAGAGGTTTGAGTAAGTAGGACGAGAGAGCTATAGTTAATGCTGTAGCAGTGAACATCATAAAGCTTTGTGTTAAGCTTTGTGTATGCTATCAGGACCAGAATGTGTGATATGTGATACAGAAACTGTAGCAAATGATTAATAAGGACTCAGAGTAGGAAGAAAATGCATAGTAAAACCACATGTATATTTAAATGAGACCCAAAATGCCTTCAAAAGTAGGAGTATTCTGGCTTCTCAGAAAAACCCCATGCATTTTTGCAATCTCCCTAATAACTAGCATCAGAGTAACCTTTTGTAACTGATCCATGAGACCCCGGGCTGACCTTGAGGAAGTTCCTTCAATTCTGTCAAGCTACAATCCCCCCATATGTAAATGGGGACAATGATACTTGACCTACCTGCCTAACATCCTTGTCATGAGGAAAGCAGGTTGTCAAGCATTTTACAAATATGAGTTGCTGTTTTTCGTCTTGATGATGCCACAGAGCATTAAATCATGGATCACAGTGATCCCAGAGGAATAAAAATGGAAGTTGCTCCAAAGGGCAATAGATACATGGGAGGTAGGAGGTGGACAAGTTGTGTTGCCAATTATGACTTGCATATGGGAAATGATGAAAAGGACATCTTCAAAGACATGTGTGACTAGAAAAGGGGAGCTTGTCAGGTAACAAGAACAAGAGATATTAGATGGACAGTCCAAGTGCAACACAGGTATCCAGAAAATATTTTCAAATTCAGGAAAGGCCTTTAGTATGCTGGGTAGATCTCTATGAAGGATTTATGAGAAAATATGAATAAAAGTTGTACAGGATGAGAAGGCATGGATAGGATGTGATCTTCAGTAAAAGGAGGACTTTGTGTCGACAAGGTCATTGATCCATCAAAGTAAGTTTTATCATCATTATTATTCTCATCATTGTTGTATAAATACAGTGTGACATAGTTGATAAAATGCTGGGTTTGAAATTCAAAAGACCTAGGTTCAATTTTCCTCTCTGATATTCACTAATTGAGTGATCCTGAGCAGGTAACTTAATGTCTGCATACCTCAGACAATTGCCTAGGGTTTAGCCACTAAGCCACAAACAGGTTGCAATCTATGTCCATGGAGAGGTTCCACTCTGAAGTTCTCCATTGTGGTTATTGTTAAAACTCACTTTGGGGGCAGCTAGGTGGCGCAGTGGATAGAGCACCGGCCCTGGAGTCAGGAGTACCTGAGTTCAAATCCGGCCTCAGACACTTAACACTTACCAGCTGTGTGACCCGGGGCAAGTCACTTAACCCTAATTGCCTCACTAAAAAAAAAAAAAAAAAAAAAACCACCTCACTTGTGCACATGAATGTAAGTATGAATTCACCTGCACAAAGATGATGAAAGAGTCTATCCCAATCAATTTAATTCAACACAACTTCATCAAATGCCTGCTACTCATAAGACACTGTGTTAGGCACTGTGTATACAAAGACAATAAAGAAATTAGTCCCTAATGTGAAAAAGCTTATATGTGGGGGAGGAGAAGGGAGGTGTTGAGGATATAACACATATGAGTGAAGTAAATGCAAAGTATATACTAAGTAATCTCAAGAGGGAAAGAATTATAATTGGGGAGATAAGAAAAGGCCTTTCTCCTTCTCCCACCTTTCCAGTCCTACACTTTACCCCCACCCCAAGCACTTTTTGATCCTATGACACTGGCCCCCTTGCTGTTCCTCACACAAGAAACTCCAATCTCCCAACTCCAGGAATTTTCATTGGCTGTTCCCAATATCCAAAATGCTCTCCCCCTTCATCTCCACCTCCTAACTTCCCAAGAATTCAAGTCCCAGCTACAATTCCATGCTCTACTGAAAGCCTTTCCCAATTCCTCTTGACACCAGTTCCTTCCCTCTATTAATTATCTACAATTTCTCATATATATGTATACATACATACATAGAGAGGTTCTTTGTACATAATTGTTGGTGTGTTGTCTCCTGTGAGCTCCTGAGAGCAGAGGCTGTCTTTTGCCTCTCTCTGTATCCCTAATACATAGAATAGGCATTTCATAAATGTTTATTGACTGATTGACTAACTGACTGGTACCAAACTTGGCTTTGAAGGAAGCTGCTATATTCAAATAAGCCACAAATCAAATCAAGTCAAATGACTGTTTTAGACTATAACAAAGTGCTTTCATATACACATCAGAGCACCACAATAATCCTGTGGATAGATCACCACAACAATTCACATTTTCTTTGGACTTTTTTTTTTTTTTTTTTAGTGAGGCAATTGGGGTTAAGCGACTTGCCCAGGGTCACACAGCTAGTAAGTGTTAAGTGTCTGAGGCCGGATTTGAACTCAGGTACTCCTGACTCCAGGGCCGGTGCTCTATCCACTGCGCCACCTAGCCGCCCCTGGACTTTCTTGATAACAAACCTATAAAATGGCTACTATAGTTATGACCCCAATGTTACAGATAATGAAACTGAGGCTCACAAAAAATGACTTGTGCAAGGTCAGGCAAGTTCAAGTGCCAGGATTTCAGTCCAAAGACTGCCAACTCTGAGCTAAGTGTCCTTAGGACCTCTAGCAAAGTAGGTAAATGAAAGATTGCATATGTTCATTATGCAGGAGAAACACTCAGCTCCACATTTTAACTGTATATCATGTTGCCTCTAATCCTGGGGCCAGGGATATAGCCCATAGATTCGCTGAAGGGAACACATTTACTGGGTATACCTTTTTTCTTCCTTTGTCCTGCCAAATAATCCATGTTCCCTTGAAGTCTACCAGCTTTTAAAATAACCATTGACATTTATCTAGCACTTTTAAGTTTACAAAGCATATGATACATTACAAAGCATATTAAAAAGCATCATTTCATCGATCTCTGACAAAAGCACCCTAGTGGGAATTACTAGGTGTACTTTACAGAGGTAAACTGAGACTCAGAAACATGAAAAGAACTAGTAGGTACCAGATGTGGGATTTAATCTAGGCTTCTGTCTCTGAGGACAGCATTCTTTTTATTATACCATGCTGCCTCTCTTGGCTTCAACTCTATTCAATAAGTATTTTAAAATAATTCAATTAAATAATAATCATAATAATATCTAGGATTTATGTATAGCACTTTAAGGTTTGCAAAGCACTTTACATATGTCATCTCATTTGAACCTCACAATAACACTGCGAAGTAGGTACTATTATTATTCTCTTTTTATAGATGAGATATATAGATGAAGCAGAGAGAAATTAAGTGACTTTCCCAGGATCACCCAGCTAGTAAGTGATTGAGGCAGGATTTAAACCCAGATCTTCCTAACAAGTCCAAGGCTATAGCTCTTACGCCACCTAGCTGCCCATGTAACTTTGAGTCTACTATTTAATATTGAGTCTATTATGTGCCTGATGTTGTGGTAGATAATGACTAACAAATACAAAAATAAAAAGTCCCTACCTTCAAGGAGCTTTTTTTAAGAGAAACAACATGTAAATAGAAAATTAAATGCAAAATATACCCACAGTAATTTCAGTGGGAGGTCAGTAGTAAATGGAGATTACAGTAGGTATTCTATAGGGAATAGCACTTAAACTGAGTCTTTAAGGACTCTAGAGATTCAATAAATAAGAACTATGTATACAATACATTGCAGGCATGGGGGACAAACTGTACAATGGTACAGACACATAAGATGGAATATTGTTACCTGAACTAGTGTGTTGACCAATGGAAAGTAGAACAGGTGAAGGAAACTAAGAAGCCTGGAAAGGGTAGGCTAAACCTAAACTGTGAAGGGGTTCAGAAGTCAGAGGAGATTTATTTTATTCCAAGGGCAAGAGCATCTTGAGCATAGGAATGACACGGTCAGACCTTTGTTTTAGGAATAATGAATTCAAAGTTGTATGGAAGGAGTAGAAAGGGATGAGAATGAATGAATGAAAGAATACATGAAAGAATGGATGAATGGATGAAAAACCATTTATTAAGTACAACATGTGCTAGGCACTATGCTAAAGGCTGGGGAAAGTAAAACAAAATCAAACCAGTTCCTGCCCTCAAGAAGTTTATATTCTTTTTTTTCAGGGCAATGGGGGTTAAGTGACTTGCCCAGGGTCACACAGCTAGTAAGTGTCAAGTGTCTGAGGCCGGATTTGAACTCGGGTACTCCTGAATCCAGGGCCGGTGCTTTATCCACTGTGCCACCTAGCTGCCCCAAGAAGTTTATATTCTAATAGAGGTAAAACAATACACAGAAGTTAGTGGTGGCCAAGGAGGGATATTTTGGCTTGGAAAGTTATAGGGATGGTAAATAGACCCAAAGGGAAGTAGACTGACACACTTTTCCAGGAGTTATGAAAGAGCTGCTTTTATTACTGTTCCAGAACTAGAACAGAAAAGCCGAAAGTGAAAGTCAGATGGAGGAGGGTTGTGTACATGCCTTCTGGGGAGGAAAGTGAAACTCAAAATGGGACCCCAGTGTGGGACTTCCAGGCATGAAAGGGTCCCTGAGGGCTTTGTTTCTGGTCCAGATGACATTTGGTTAATGAAATATCCAGTTAGAAGCCCATAACAATAATCCCAGCAAGAGACAATGAGGGAATGAGGACCTGAACTAAGGTGACATTAAATGAGAAGGGGGAGAGGAGAATAGAGCAACAGGGAGAAGGAAATGGTGCAAGATATACTCTATGTAAAAAATTAACAAGATTTCAAAACTGCTTGAATGAGAGATAGGGGAAAGAGAAATATCCATCAATCAATTCATATTTATTAAGTACCTACTATGTGTCAGGTACTGAGGGTATAAGGACAAACTGAAGTAGTCCCTGCTCTCAGGGAACTTACATTACACCGGGGACACACAGTGTATGTATGTATGTATGTATGTGTATGTGTGTGTATGTGTGACTGCACACCTGCATATATGCAGGTATGCAGTTGTCTGTACATGGTGTTCTAAAAGTCAGTGCAGTTTTAAGCTACTAAAGTTTAAAAATGAATTACCTCATATTTATTTTCTATTTAAATTCTATACAGATGGATGGATGGATGGATGGATGGATGCATGGAGGGATGCATGGGTGGTGTTTCAAGAGTCTTAGGGCAGTAATTTAGGGAAGAAGAGCACTAGTAACTAGAACATCAGAAAAGGCTTCACATAGAAGGTGCAATTGATGTAAGTTTATAAGAAGTAAAAGATTCTATGACACAGAGGTAAGGAGGAAAAATATACCAGATTCAGGGGACCACCGGGGAAAGGGCATGGACACAGAAAAGATGGAGTATCATGTGAAGACAGCAAGAAAACTCATTTCCCCTTCATCAAAAATTATTGCAAGCTTATGTACCTTAGTAACTGGAAGGATAGTGTTGCTTTCAACAGAAATAGGGAAGTTGACAATAGAGATAAGGAGGAGAATTTGGGGGAAAGATGCTTCTGTTTTAAATGTATTAAGTTTGAGATGCCTATAAAATATCCAGTTCAAGAAGCCCAACAGACAGTTTATGATATAGGATTGGTATTCAGGAGAGGAAAAAAGGCAACTAGAAGCTACCTGCATAGATGAAATAGTGAATGAGAAAAAAGGAGAAGAGCAGGAAGAATAGAGGGAATAAAGGTAAGAGGGGAGGGGAGGAGACAGGAGGGGAGGGGAGGAGAGGAGAGGAGAGGAGACAGGAGGGAAGGGGAGGAGAGGAGAAAAATGCTTCAAGTCAGAACCCTAGAACGTACCCATAAATAGGTGATAAGAAAATGATTCTGATCCTACAGAGGACACTGGGAAGAAACAGCTAAACAAGTAAGAAGAGCAGAATCATGAAAAGAGCCTTAAACAATGGGGTGGCCAACAGTGTCAAATGCTTCAGAGGGGTCATGAAGGATGATGACTAAGAAATGGCAATTGGATTTTGCAAATAGAGAAGTTTCAGCTGAGTGAATGTTGAAGCTGGCAACCAAGCTGCAAGTGGTTGAGAATCAAGTGGCAGGGGAGAAAATGGTGATAATGAGTATAGATAGCTTTCCCTAGGAATGTGGCTGTGTAAGAGGAGAAATAAACAGGATGGTAGCTTAAGGGAAGGTTAGGATCAAGTGAAGGTGTGTGGGTTTGTTTTTGTTTTTTAATGATAGGGAAGACTGTGTGTATCTGTAGGCAGTAGAGGGGAAAAAAGGCCAGTAAAGGAGAAATTGAAAATTAAGAAGAGAGGTAATGATTAGAGAAATAATCTGCCAAAGGAGACAGGTGAGGAAGGAATCAAGGCTTAAGGAGAGAAGAGGAGATTGGGAACAGATGCTGAAGGGAGTGGACCAAAGAGAGTCAATCAGGGAGGGATAAAAGAATTGAAAAGAACTGAGATGCAGCAGTGAGGGCCCAGTTGAGATTCTGTAACAAGACTGTGGTGGACTCAGACAGAATGCTGGTGAGTCATGTTCCCTCTGCATTCAATCACATTGAGCAGCAACTATGCAAGAGCAGGTAAGGTAAATTGTGGGAGTGATCTGGGATGAGAGTTTGGAAAGATACAAGAGTAAAAGGATTTAGAGGGAGAAAACAGTATAAAATTTAACCAGTTGGCTATTGGAGGAAGATTTTGAGGAAAGCAAAATGAAGTCACAGAAGGAGTGATGGCCCAAGAAAGCAGGAAGAGATAAAATAATTGGACATTTGAGGGAGGACAAAGACAAGATTTACAAGGGGTGAAGTACTGGAAGAGATGGAATAATAGGAGGTCGCATTTAGATAAATACCAGAATTCTGGGAAATGGAAGTTGCTCTCTTGTGGATAACAGTTTAAGGATATAATTGTCCCTGAATGTGACTGAGGTGGAATAAAGATACAAATCAGGGGAGCTGAGGTCTGTAAACTGAGAAACAAGGGTACGTGAGGGAGCATCAACATGAAAATCCAAGTCTTAAGTATACTGTAAGAATGGAGGTTGGGAAAGAAAGAAAAACTCATAACCAGATATTAAGCTATTTAAAGACAGAGAATACTTTGAGGTATGCTAAGAATAGCCCCAAGAATTATTATGCACCTACTGTGTGCCAGGCCTCTGACAACAAACCTGTATGAACTACAGTTTTCTAATTATCAATTTTCTACCACCCAGGTCGTCTTTATATCTTTGAGTAAATTGCTTTACCCATTGTTAACTTTACCCATTGTTGTTGACTTGGTCATTTCAGTCATATCTGACTCTTTGTGACCCCATTTGGGATTTTCTTGACAGATATTGGAGTAGTTTGCTATCTCCTTCTACATCTCATTTTACAGAGGAACTGAGGCAAACAGGGTTAAGTGACTTGGCCAGGGTCTATCAGCTAATAAGTATCTAAGGCCAGATTTGAACTCGTGAAGATAAGCCTTCCTGACTCCAGGCCTCTCACTCTATCTGCTGTGCCACCTAGCTGCTCACTTTACACATTGGTGAAATTCAAATGCCCATGAAGACACTTCCAGCCATGCCTCTTGCAGCTGGATGCCCATTCCCCAAGCTGGACATGGAACAAGCATAACTGACACTCTATGTCATCCCGCAGCTTTCATACACAGCCAGGAGCCAAGGCGAGCTCCAGGGATCCCAGACCTGTGGCTGCTGATTATCATCTTTCACAAAATTATCAAGCTATGTTGAGGATTGCTCTGGTTACTACTGGAGGGAATAAAAAACCTAGCCCCTACCTGGAGAAGCTTGTCATCTAGTCATCAAGAGAAAATATATATAATCATGAAGTTACTTTGAAAACTTTTATAAAGGGACAAATTGAGGCAATCTGGAATTGTTGATGGAGATGCTAGGGTTCCAGTCATTAAGACCTGGGTTCAAATCAAACTCTTCCTCTGACTCTGGCTGTACAACCATGGGCAAGGTACCTCACTTCCCAGCCATCTGCATCATGCTGCTGTGTGCCACCTTCCCTCTCTAGCTTTTCCTTCTTTCCCTTCTTCTTTCCCTTCTTCTTTCCCTTCTTCTTTCCCTTCTTCTTTCCCTTCTTCTTTCCCTTCTTCTTTCCCTTCTTCTTTCCCTTCTTCTTTCCCTTCTTCTTTCCCTTCTTCTTTCCCTTCTTCCTTCCCTTCTTCCTTCCCTTCTTCCTTCCCTTCTTCCTTCCCTTCTTCCTTCCCTTCTTCTTTCCCTTCTTCCTTCCCTTCTTCCTTCCCTTCTCTTCCTTCCCTTCTCTTCCTTCCCTTCTCTTCCTTCCCTTCTCTTCCTTCCCTTCTCTTCCTTCCCTTCTCTTCCTTCCCTTCTCTTCCTTCCCTTCTCTTCCTTCCCTTCTCTTCCTTCCCTTCTCTTCCTTCCCTTCTCTTCCTTCCCTTCTCTTCCTTCCCTTCTCTTCCTTCCCTTCTCTTCCTTCCCTTCTCTTCCTTCCCTTCTCTTCCTTCCCTTCTCTTCCTTCCCTTCTCTTCCTTCCCTTCTCTTCCTTCCCTTCTCTTCCTTCCCTTCTCTTCCTTCCCTTCTCTTCCTTCCCTTCTCTTCCTTCCCTTCTCTTCCTTCCCTTCTCTTCCTTCCCTTCTCTTCCTTCCCTTCTCTTCCTTCCCTTCTCTTCCTTCCCTTCTCTTCCTTCCCTTCTCTTCCTTCCCTTCTCTTCCTTCCCTTCTCTTCCTTCCCTTCTCTTCCTTCCCTTCTCTTCCTTCCCTTCTTCCTTCTTTCCCTTCTTCCTTCTTTCCCTTCTTCCTTCTTTCCCTTCTTCCTTCTTTCCCTTCTTCCTTCTTTCCCTTCTTCCTTCTTTCCCTTCTTCCTTCTTTCCCTTCTTCCTTCTTTCCCTTCTTCCTTCTTTCCCTTCTCTTCCTTCCCTTCTCTTCCTTCCCTTCTTCCTTCTTTCCCTTCTCTTCCTTCCCTTCTTCCTTCCCTTCCTTCTTTCCCTTCTTCCTTCTTTCCCTTCCTCCATCCCTGGGTCACACAGCTAGTAAATGTCAAGTGTCTGAGGCCAGATTTGAAGTCAGGTCCTCCTGAATACAGGGCCAGTGCTTTATCCACTACACCACCTAGCTACCCCCTCCCCCCAGCTCTTCTTTACATGTCGTTTCTCCCCATTACAATGGAAGCTTTTTGCTTGCTTGTATTTATATCCCTGGTGCTTAGCACAATGCCTGGCATGAAGTAAATGCTTAATGAAGTATTTGCTACCTAGTGATCTATCTTCTATCTATATATGAGCATCAGTTTTGTCATCTGAAAAATGGGGATAATAATGCTAGTACCTACTTCATTGGGTTCTAGATAATAACTTAGGATCATAATTTTAAGAGCTGGAGGGGTTCATAGTGGTCATTGAATCCAACCCTCTAATTGTATAGGTGAGGAAACAGGCCTAGAAAGAAAAGGTGATCTGCCAAAGGCATCCAGCTAATAAGCAACAGAGCTAAGATTTATACCCCAATCATCTGATGCCAAATCCAGCTTCCACATCCATTGCTAGTATTATTAACAAATGCAAATTAAGTCAGAGAAAGGGCTTCGAAGAACCTTTAAGAACAGGGAGTTTCTTGGTTCCCAGTCTGAGAGAGCCTGCATCAACAAGACATAATAAGCACCTACTGTGTTCAAAGTGATACTAATTCAGCTAACATGAGGACCTTGCCCTAAAAGGAACTTAAATCTCAGCAGCACCACAGAAAGGGGAGCTAGAATATCCTAATTATTTGGTACATATAAATAAATAAAGAATCTTTGAAGGAAGAGAAGGATGTAGGACTCCCTCAGGTATTGTAGAGTGGTTCATCCAGGCACCTCTAGATTTTCTCAAGCCAATCAAAACATCTGGGAAACAGCAGGTCCTTAAAAACCCCTGGGATCCATCTGGAAAAGAAGAATAAGCTATCCTTTTCCTTGGACTCCTAAGTCCACATCAGTCGAAATCCACATTCCCAGAAGTGTTATCCAGGAGACTCTTAAGGATTGCAGGTAAAGGATCATAGGATCAGAGATATAGATTTTTCACTGGAAAGGGAAAAAAATTTACTGATAAAAAAAATTTAAAGTGAGATGGCCTAGTTCTGGTTCTATACATTGTTTCCCTTGTATAACATCTCATATCTTTTTAATAGTATTTTATTTTTTTCAATTATATGTAAAGTCAATTTTTTACATTCATTTTTACAAAACTTTGCATTCCATATTTTTTACCTTCCCTTCCTTCCCCTCTTCCTAAAATGGTAAACAATTTAATATAGGTTATATTTGTACAATCATGTAAAACAAATTTCCATGCTGGTTATGTTGTATCATCTTGTTTCTTAATACTTTCCATCTTTCCTATAGCAGGGTGCCATTTTCAAATTTTCCTGTAGTCTTTTGGGATATTCTATGGAGAATCATAGCCTACCCGGTCTGCCTCATTTTTACAGATAAGCAAATTGAGGATCAGGGATTTTAGGTACCTTGTCCAGGATCAAATGGCTACTAAGTATAAAAGGCTAGATTGGAACCCAGGTCTTCTGATTCCAAAGGCAGTGCTCTTTCCATTGTGCCGCCTATTAGCTGTTATATATCCCTTCAGCCTGATACTAACAGTGTACAACTACTGAGCTGGTCTGTGCCAGCCCATCAGGCCCTGGAAAGTGCCCAATTGTTAAATAGGTGTAAATCCTTTTAGAGCAAATGCAGTTACTGAAAATCCTATTACAATAACTCTATAACAAAAGAAGGATTTGGAAGCCCGGGCAGTAGTCCACTTATTTCAAATAACATTCCATAGATCCAAGAATCTGGGAGAGTTTTTTACATCAAGACTTGATCTGCGGCATCATTTTGAGGAACAGTGGGAAAGGGACAATGAAGCCTTTGGAGGAAAGAAAGGCTAGATAAATGCCAGGCAATGTTGGATTTGAGGCCCTGGCATCATTAGCTACCAACAATTCACCAATCATCCATTATGCACCAGTTCTTTCATCTGCAGAGCTCTCCTGAACAATTTTGGGTCATCTATTGCAGGCAGGTAGTGTCATTTTGTAAAGAAAGCATTTGAGCAGCATGCAACAACTGCCAAAATGAGAACTCTACCAAATTTCTGAAAAACTTTCCTAGTGAAATGCAAGTACTGATATTTAGAAACAAAATATGAGAAGCATTCTCAGCTATGCATAGAATGGGCAGTGTAGGTCTATCGATTGCCCATATTTATTAGTACTCTATTAACTTAGTGGGATTCCACTGTGGCACCCTGCCAGTCTTTGTATTCTATCTTCAATAGACATTCAGGAAGGCTGTTGTTGCCTGACTGACCTCAAGACCATATGGAAATAACTTCTAAATTGTACAAAGAACCCTCAAAAAATACCAGTTTCCAAATACCACAACAGTGAGAATGTAGGAGAGGGAAGAAGTGAAGAAAAGGGGAAAATGTGCACAGCAGGGATGGTGGCTGCCAAGAACCAATGGCAATTTAACTTAATGGTAGGCGGGGAAAAGAGCCCACCTTGGTGGGGTTTCACAGGTATCTGGAAAAGGACAATGATGGAAGTCTTTGAAAAGCTCTATGTATGTCAGCAGGTCCAGAGACTCTGGATACTCTGTTTTTCCCCAGCCATATCACTTTTTAAAAATATCCTTCCCTTCTCTACCCATGGCCACTTTTTTTTTTTCTTTTTAGGTTGAGAAGTAAATGTTCTGGTAATTTCCTACTCTCCTCTAGTGGGTGGTCTGGGGAAATAGAAGAATTGAACGATCCCTCATATTCAGTGGTCCTATAGTAAGGGTTCAGTGCATGTTCTTATACTTAAGAGAACTCTTGGAATGATTCTCAATAGAAACTCCGACCCCCCCAAAACTGTGGGAAGACTTGACGACGAGGAACTTCATTAGGAAAGAGGGAAAGTGTGTGTGTGTGTGTGTGTGTGTGTGTGTGTGTGTGTGTGTGGATAATATACATATACATATACATATACATATACATATACATATACATATACATATACATATACATATACATATACATATACATATACATATACATATACATATACATATACATATACATATACATATACATATACATATACATATACATATACATATACATATACATATACATATACATATACATATACATATACATATACATATACATATACATATACATATACATATACATATACATATACATATACAGTATAAAAGGAGGAAGCACTGTTCCACCCCAGGGCTGTGACACCACTGCCACAGTTTCTCCTAGCTGGAAAATGGATTATTAGAAAATCAAGAGGAAAAGATCCCCAAAGAACTAACACTTTTCCCCTCATTATACTAGTTCTCTGGGAAATTTCTAAAAACACAGAATGTAAAATTAGTCCTTCCTTAATTATAAGCTACTGTTGAACCTTGGCTGAACTCCACCCTCCCAAACCCCATACACTTGCCCTATTTCCCACCCTGCCCCCCCCACCACATACACAGGGATATATCACAAAGTACCTAAAGTAAATTTTTTTCATGTGAAAACAATCCTTCAGTTGTTCAACCAAAAAAAAAGGTTTCAAGATCTAATTGTTACCTGCAGAGCACACCCCACCAAGGTTGCTGGCTACAAGGCAGAGTTGTATAAATAGCATGACAAACAGCTGCAGATTTCAATTACTCTCTGATCATCAGTGTATAGAATAAAGAGGCAATTTTTGCAGAGGGGAAACCGCAGGGAATACATTGGACTGACAACTGACTTAGAATTCAATTTGCTGAAGTGATATTGAAATATGGGGGAGAAGTCGCCGCTCACTGATTAAGTTTCAAGCTGCCGAATTACTAAAGCTCCTGCCTCATGGACCTGTATGTTCTGTTATCACCATGGCAACATGATCATCAGCACCATCCCCAAAACAGGCTGCTCTACAGACTGTTCATTTACATCTGTGATAAATACTGGGAAAGCCTTGTGGATTTAATAAACCCAAATTTCTCACTGAATTTGGCAGGTAAGGGGTAAAATGACAAAGAGGAGGGGAAAAACCTACAAATAAGGTTTCACCATGCCTTTATATATTTTAAAGGGGTTAAAAACAGAAGAGAGAAGTAAATGAGGAGACAAATATACTTCCTGAAAGAAAATTCTCCTCTCATTAAAAATAGAAATATAAATCTACTGTATTAGGGAAATGGTGACTAGATCCTGCACAATGGGTCTATTTAATGAGGGGAAGAACTGGAGTATCAGGCAGGATATGAAGGAAAGGTATCATAGCAATCATCACCCCCCTCCCCTTGTTAATCTCACATAGGTGAGGAACTCAAACCATAGAAGTCTTCAATTTCTCCTCAGGGAAGCTAGCTGGGTCTAGTTATTATGCTTAATGAATATGTTAAGTTTTGAAGGAGTAGCTTAGAAATTTGGGATCTAGAGCCTTAACTGAGAACACAAATTTCCCATTTTCATGAGTATATTTCAAAATAATTTGAACACACACGTATTTCCCAAACTGCCCACCTGTTTACCTCAGTTTCCTCATGTGTAAAATGAAGGATTAGACTACATGTCTCCTGAGGGCCCTTCTAGATCTAAAGCTGTGATCCTTTTAGCCTAAATTGTGTTGGCCCCAAAGTAAAAAGCAAAACAGGGTCCATAGACAATTTAAATTGAATTTCTAATCCAATTAAATTCTCTTCATTTTGTATATGCTGACAAAAATTCTGACATTGCCAGGCTCTTTCTGGCTTGGGAAAAGCTACCTTTCCAAAATGCCAAAGAAAAGCAAATAAAAGCTATAAACTCAATTTTTAAAAGCTTGACTTTTCAGAAATGGTGGAATTGAGGTTTCTCCCCAGAAGTTCAAACATTTTCCCACTTCTCAAATAAAGTTTAGCATCTTCAGTTTATATGATTTCACCTCTTTCTCTCTTGGCTCATCTCCAAAGACCAAACAATTTCTAATGGTAAAGTCTCCTCCTTCTACCTTCAAGGGCACTGCAAACTGTATGTTTGAAAATTAAAGTTTATTACTTTGAAGAATATTCAAAAAGCTTCTCATTTTCTACATGTTTTAATCATTTCAGTTGATATAAAGTTTGTTTTTCATTGAGATATATCAACGAAAGCAACAAAGTGGCAAAATATCTTGTATTTTATTAACATTCTGTCTAGACATATTATAAGCCCTACAATACCTTCTAAAAATTTGTCGGTATCCTACATGGAAGACAGTTACTGTCAGAACTTTAACTAGGTGTTTTTGTATTTGGGTTTTTTGTTTGTTTCGTTTTGTATTGGGCATATTCAGTTGTGTGAAGAAAAGGTGCTAGTGACACTGGGTCGTGTAAGGAATAGTCTGATCACTGGTGCAATTATGCCCAGAAAAAGGGATTCTGTCCCACATCCCCACAGGGGCTGAGAGAAAGGTGGGCCCCAGAAGAGGGGCAACCCAGTAATGAGACACAAATGGTAGTATACAGACAATTAAGCCACTGCGTGGCACAATGATGTGGGAACAGTAGTGACCAGAGAAAGGTTCTGTTCCAAATGTCAGCACCCAGAGAAAAAACCCCATCACTCCACGCTAGTTTTGCTTTTCATAACCACCGAAGGTTTTAAATCCACAAACAATGCATTAGAGTGCTTCTCTTTCCACAACTCCTCCAACATTGATAGTTTCAAGTCATTAGCATGCTTACCGCTTTTATGGTTGTGAGTTGATTCCTCGAAATTGTTTTATTTTTTCAATTAATTATTTGGAATATTTTTCATATAGTTGTTGGTAGTCTTCATTTCTAATTTTTGAAAAGTAGTCAAAGGACTTAAGGAGTTATCTACAGGGGAAAAGGATCTTAAACTTATACATTTGAGTCAGGTCACTACAGAATTTGATTGAAAGACTTTTTCAAAGCTCCTTTATCCAAAGATGATTTCAAATTGAATGATATGTCTTCTTGATTCTAGTTGCATTAATGTTATTCATGTAAACCATCTAGGTGGTATAGTAGATAGAGTTTTGGACCAGGAAGATTTCAGTTCAAATCCTGCCTCAGATATTAACTAGCTGGACAACACTGATCAAGTCACTTAACCTCTCAGAGTTGTTGTGAGGATCAAATGAGAGGTGTGGAAAATACTTTGAAAATCTTAAGGTGATATATAAATGCTAGCTATTATTAATAAAAGCTTCCTGATGTGACTTAATTAAAAGAAGATACTTGGGGCAGCTAGGTGGCACAATGGATAGAGCACCAGCCCTGGAGTCAGGAGAACCTGAGTTCAAATCCGGACTCAGGCATTTGAAACTTACTAGCTGTGTGACCCTGGGCAAGTCACTTAACCCCCATTGCCCCTCAAAAACCAAAAACAAACAAAAAAGACAATAAAAAAGAAGATACTTCATCTTTTGTAACTTCCTCTACTCTTCTTGTTAATTATTTTTATAGTCAGAGACAGCAGGATATAGTATAATGGATAGAGAGCTATAATTGAAGTAGGATGACCTTGGTTCATATCCTACCTCAAATATTTACTGGCTTTGTGACCTTTTAAGTCATGGCACATCTCAGTCTACTCATCTACAAAATGAGAAGGTTGAATTCAATGGACTCTATGGTCCCTAACCACTCTGAAGTTATGATTCACAGTTTTAAATAATACAGCTTCCATTATCCTACATTTTAAAGTGACCTTTTATCACACATATTTGGAACTGGTTGTAGTAAACATTGTAAGTTACTGGTATTAACCTATTTTCTGCCAAACTGACTTCTAGGTTCCCAACAACATGGGGTTTGGGTTTTGTGTTTTCTTTTTTAGTCAAATATAGAATTCTTTCTCTAGTAGAGTTTATTAGACACTTGAGTTCATCAAACACTGACCCGCTTGAATCATTTGTCTTTAGGCCTTGCTTATGTAACTAAGGGCTAGAGCTCAGGCACAAAATCCCACGTGGGACTCATGCTGAGTGAAGTGAGCAGAACCAGGAGAGCATTGCATACAGTAAAAGCAACATTGTGCGATGATCAACTGTGATAGACTTAGGACTTCTCAGCAATAAAATTATCCAAGACAATTCCAAAGGAAAATGCTCTCCACATCCATAAAAAAAGAACTGTGGAATCTGGATGCAGATTGAATCATACTGTTTCTATTTTTTCCCTTGTTCTTTTTTGAGTTTTTTTCCCTTTTGTTCTGATTCTTCTTTCACAAAGTGGCTAATGCAGAAATATATTTAATGTAATTGTACATATTGTATAACTTAAAATTCTAAATGTGGTCTCTAATCTGTTCCCCCAGTTTTGGGGGAAACTGACTAAAATCACTGATAAAATGAGTTTAGGTTTTTAAGGGTTTATTGAAAGATAGAAAGAGAAAGATTGAGAACAGAATTCCTACAACCTGACAATCCTATCTTTCCTCAATTCCCCTGTGAAGTCCTTTCCTCAACTCCTCTGTGTAGTCCCCTGCCGCCACCATGATGTCAGGAACCCAAAGAGACAGAGCTCCCTGCGCAGGCTCTCCTTCCTCCTTCCTGTCCCCTCCCAGAAATGGGAGGTTCTTCAAGCTGGTTGGTTGACTGGGCTGGAAGTTCAAAGTTTGTTAGCTTCTGAGAACCATGCTTTCTTAAGTACTCTCAAGTACCAGCCAGAATCTAGTCAACTAGTAATCTAGTCAAATCAGCCAGTAATCCACTCAGGTGAGCTCCTGAGTATCTGCCAAATCTCATCTATCCATTCCATTATCTTGACAGTTTCCCCCCTTTGTTTCTTCTAGGAACAGGGTGTTCCTTGATGAAACACACCCTATGCTAACAAACAACATGTAAATAACAATATAGAAAAGGGAGAGAGAGAAGTTTTGTCCAGAGGGGCAGTCCCTCATGGATGTGACACTTTGACATTGGTCTTACAGAGGGAGGGCCTCTGCAAGTATATAATAACAGAAGGAGAAAACAAAATCAACAAAACAAAACTGTTCATATAAAGTCTCTGAGTTCTCTTGTCTTCTTGGAGTGGTAAGATGTCAGGAGAAAACTGGGTTTCTGGTCTGTGATCTAGAAAGCTGGACTTTCTTCTTTTGCTGTTTGAGCTGCTGGATTTTTTTTACTAATCCTTAGCATAGCATTGTCAATGATCAAATTAATACATTCCATTACATTTCCTCCTTTACATAATAGAGGGTTGAGGTAGTTATGCAATCTATAACACTTCTTTACCACCATGTGTCTGGATCAAAGCCAAATTTAGCAATGTGTTCATGACACCTGAAAATGATATGGAAAGGTTATCACACCACACCTCATGGTTTTGAGATGGCCAGTGATTGTGTTAGGCCACAGGTGATTAGACTGAGAGAAAAAGAAAACAAGTTCAGTTAAACTAGGTTATTTTAGGAGGGAGAGAGGACAAAACTGGACTATTTTCTAGCAATTGTGCTCTACATAGTCGCCATCATAAGCAAACCATGGACTTACGTATACCTGTCTTTCCTCTTGTTGCACATATATTCTCTCTATGGCCTGCATCAAGCTTACTGTAAGTTAGTCTCTGAAATGATAAGTTTCCATAATTCATAAGTCTTCTATTAATTTCACAAAAGACAGTATGATGGAAAAATGTGTGTTATGCTGCATAACTGAGGATATACTTGCAATATATACAATAATTCCAAACCATACCCAGAGTAATGACAATATACAACCTATATCAGATTGCTTGCTGTCTCAGGGAGGGAAGGGAGGGAGAAAAATTTGGAAGTCAAAATCATAAAAACAAATGTTGAAAACTATCTTTAGGGGGCAGCTAGGTGGCACAGTGGATAAAGTACTGGCCTTGGATTCAAGAGGACCTGAGTTCAAATCCAGCCTCAGACACTTGACACTTACTAGCTATGTGACCCTGGGTAAGTCACTTAACCCTCATTGCCCGGCAAAAAAAAAAAAAAAAGAAAGAAAAAAAAGAAAATTATCTTTACATTTAACTGTAAAATAAGAAAATACATTTATGACTTTAAAAAATCTCCCACATGAAAGAAGTTGGGGAAGCTGTTTCTTGAAAGGCAAAATGATATGTAATAGAAATGTTCTTCTCCATGACTTGAAACATGTTAAAATAGTCTGTAACTGCTTCCTGTCTGCTATGTGATAAAGACTACATAACCAGAACTAGGGTACATTCAAAAGGCATGAAAGTGAGACCTGTACTTTGCCCTGAGTCCTACCTGCCTAGCTGCTTTTAGGGTAAGAGAGAAAACAAAATAAAAAGAGAAGCCAAGGACCCCCTGCTTCTGAGGCCAACGGGTGGTCCATGAATACAGACTTCTGTTATTTGCCTCTTTGCACCTTCTCTGTTCTGTTTTTAGGTGAAAGAGCATTGGAAACCACTATGACCTTTTGATCTTTGCAAGGTCAGAATGGTGAGCCACCAAAGGTCTAGAAGCCAGTGTATACCAGGTTTTGTCCTCAGCCAGCCTAGCAATGAGGCACTAAGGGACTTTTAGGACCCAGACTAGCATCAAAGCCCTAGAGAATGATCTAAGGAACCCAACACAGAGGTAGCAGATACAAAGACTCATGCAGCAGCTATACCAAATTTGGAAATGAACCTGGTAGGCAGGATGCTATGTAGAAACTGTTGTTTTATGCCACTCTCCCCAGGGACAAAAGTGGTATAAGGGAGAGTATGGGGTGGGAAGAGTGGGAGGATTTTTGTAACTTCTAAGTTTGCTATATCTTTGAAGTAAGCATTCCTTTGTATAAGCATATTTTAAATGGTTAAATAGAATAGAGTTGACAATAGGGAGAGCACACCAGAATGGGCTTTGTGCTAATGGCAGTAGAGACAGATAAACCAACCTCTCAAGCATATGTCTAGGAGCCTGAAAGGAAAATGTATCCAGTCTCACTTTGGCATAGTAAAGTCTTCAAAATATCAGCAAATCATGGTGAAGTTACACGATTCAGTCTTTTCAGTAATTTGCAAATATTCAAATATATTTTCTTTTTTAATTAAAATTTTATTTGTTTACTTAGCAGAACTCTATTTTCTTTCCCTCGTGTCCCCTATTTCATTGAAAATTAAAAAAAAAACTATGGGAAAATAGGTACCTTGGTGCAAGTGGTTGATGGACTTGTGAATGGATACAACCATTCTGGGAAGCAATTTAGAATTTACACAAAGAGTTACCCCCAAAAGTGTGTGTTCTTTAACACAACTATACCACTGCTAGACCTATATTTCAAAGAGATTGAATAAAGAGGAAAGGGTCTTATATGTACAAAGATATTTATAGCAGCTCACTTTTGTGTTGCCAAAAAAAACCCATAACCTGAGAACTCAAGGGGATTTAATGAATATGCACAATAAAAAAAGAGCAGTTGACAATTATATAACATTTTCTATGTATTATCTAATCTGATCTTCAAAAACAACCCTTTGAAGTTGGTAATATAAATGTTATTACCTGCTTTGCACAAAAAGAGCAAACTGAATCTCAGAAGTTAAATGACTCACCAGAGATCATATTGTTATTAAATAATTGATCTGTGACTTGAATTTAGATGAAATGACCCCAAATTGAGTCTGTGTGGCAGAGCATGCTGAACCTAGAGTCACGAAGACCTGAGTTCAGATCTCACCTCAGATACTTACTAGCTGTTTGACTCCAAGTAAGGGTCACATGAGTAATTTAGTAAGAGTTACATGACAAGGGTTAAATGTTTGAACCTCAGTTTCCTCATTCATAAAAAAATAGGATAAAAAAGAATCTCCCTCAAAAGGTTGTTGTCAGGATCAAATTAAATAATACGAGAAAAGTATTTTCTAAACCTTCAAGCATTATGTAATAAAGGCAGTTATTTTTTCTAATGTCTATAATAATTTGTGGGGGCAGGGGAGAACAGGTGACTCTTTTAATCTCTTTTGTATATTTCTTAATGATTATTGTGGGGGGGAGGGGTTTCTGGTCTTTGAGGCAATCTGGAAATGTCCAGAAAAGTAGGTATTCTCCATTACTATATTATCCCCTCTTTTCATGAAAGAGGAGACATAACGTTTAGATTGCTTATCGACCTTTTCTCGGGCCACCTGCATGTCTCCTTTTCATGAAAATAAGGGATATTGTAGGAGTGGAGGAGAATACATATTTTTCTTCAAACTTTCTTCAAAATTCAATTGTACTCAGAGCCTTAAGAAAAGCTTTGAAAAGAATAATTGCCCAGAGTGCACATGCACACACAATCACTAGCCACACCAGTCAACGGTTTTCCTTCTTGTCCAGTAGATTGGTACTTTGTGCTCACATGCATTTTATCAGATCCAGGCTTTCTCCTTTTCTCAGTGTAATGTGACAGCAAGAAAAGCAATACAATCTTGGGCTATATACACAAAAGCATCACTCACAGAACTAGAAGAGAGTCACCCCCCTCCAAATGGCTCTGAGGAGACATCATCTAGTGTGAAATATGGTGTTCCAGACACTTATGGACCCGAAAAGGGTTGATCGAAGAAAGTAGGAATTCCAAGGAGAGCCACAAATATGTGTGAGGAAGAGAAAAAAGTTTAAAAGGCTTGTGGAAAACACATAGAAGCCAAACAATGGGTAAGAGGTATGTGAAAACCAGTTATAAAACTCAGTAAAGGTGTAAAAATGAAGAGGGGAGGGAGGGGGGGGGGAGAGAGAGAGAGAGAGAGAGAGAGAGAGAGAGAGAGCAAAATAAAGGCAGAAATGAGATAAATATTAAACAAAGGAAAAAATTGAACACAGAGGATGAGTTTGCTAACAACAAATCCTATTACACTGCCAACTGGAATCTCAAGGGAAAAAGCCAAGAGTCCATTACTGGGGTCATTTAAAGCCAGACTGAACAAAACATTAAAGAAAACTTGGCAGGGAACAGTCCTGTCCTGGCAGGGGGATAGGCTGAATGAATGACCTTTCCTGTCTTTTTCTCTAGCTCTAATTTTTATGATATATAACAACACAGTATTGCATCCTTTTCTGCATAGGCCACTCTTTAGGCACAGGTCACAATGAGGGTGGATTACTTTGCATGCAATATCCTCAAGAGAAAGCACACACAGAAGGTCAACCTGACTCATTAGCCAGAAACTACTCCAAACTCTTCCACCCAACTCTAGACAAATCCAAGTAAGATTTAGAAAGTCTTCCTGAAACACCAAGCCAAAGCTTCAAATCTTCAGCAACTTTGCAACTATTGGGATCTAATCCTTGCAGGCTTTTAAACTTGAATTATGACCCAACATAAAATGAGCTAGGCTCTAGGACAGAGTTAGAACATTCAAAACTGAGTTTCTACCACACAGGATTGAATGGAGCTATGCAAGGTGGAAATGATGAAGCTACTAAAAGTTAAATGAGTTCTACACTTTTAAAGGAATTCTAAATTTTCCTAATGCTAAGGATACCTGCTCTGGGCAAGCAGGAGCAGGACCCAAGGGTTCTTCCCAAAATCATGAGGTGAGAAATGGGCAAACACAGAAGGCATCCTTATTGCCAGTTGCTAGTATCAGAGAAGTAGAATCAAGTAAACATGAATTGAAATCCAGCCTCACAAACTTACAAGTTGTGTGACCCTTGGCAAGTCACTAAACCTTTGCCTTAGTTTTCTCATCTATAAAATGGGAATAATTTATTATAGGAATCAAATGAGATAATACTTGCAAATCAGCACGGTGTCTGGCACATAGTAGGTACTTAATAAATGCTTGTCTCCTTACATCTTATTACTGGCACTCAACTATCCCCTTGCATTTGCAAAGGCTGTCCTTTCTCATCTTTGACTCTCAGGTTTCTTGCCTCCGATGTTGTAGGTCAGGTTCTTCCGTTTTCATGAAGTCTTCTCTGATCCCAATAGTTGTTCATTAGTATCCCCTCCCTTGTCAAATTGTCATTTACTTCCTTATGTAGGTACCTGCATTATCACCAAAGTGGAATGTAAGTAACTTAACAACAAATACTGTTTCTTTTTCTGCCTTAGTATCTCCAACACTTAGCATACTTCCATACATGGACCAGAAACACTCAAGATGGTCAGGCATAAATAAGTTGTATTCACTCAACTTCACTAGAAGGACATGGATGAGATCATAGATCCATTTTAGTATTTGCATATTTTAAGTTGGAAAATAATATAAACAAAACCACAATCCTGGAATGAAAGCAGTCTTATTCCAGCCTTCTGTGAACTTTTGGATCCTTTTCCTCCAATACAGTCAAGTCTTCAATCATGCCCTGATGATCCTTATTAAGGTGGGATAGGAATATTAGGAGAAACTAAATCCACAGAATGTAAAATACCTTAATACTTTAATTGTTGCTATCAACCCTCTCCTCCAACACTTTATCAAAGAAAATAATCTGATTTGGATTTCCTTCATATATCAGAATTTTATTCCCCTTTTAATCAGGCACAAAAGCAACCCCACCAAGGTACACAATGCCATATTCCAACTACTGTCTTCAAGGGGTGGGTGGAATATGGCCTAAGTCAATGAACTAGACACTAGGTAAAGAGGAGTTTTTTCTAAATCAGTTCTCCCTCTCTGGTCATACTACCTCAGTACCAAGGAGCTCACTGAGACTATATCAAGGAGAGAAAGAAGCCACAACTCATCAAAAGAAAGGAGAAGCAGCCTCTTTCTGTTCTTTAAAGGAAAGATAATGGTATTCAGAGTTAAATGGCCCAAGTACAGCTCTTGGATCTGCCACTAACAACCTATGCAATCTTTGGCTGGGCCCTGATTTTCTCATATGCAAAATGGAAATGTAAAATGAAATAATCTCTAAATCCTATGAGTTTAATACGCTTTGATATCCAAACTGGGTATGCCCACAATGACTAGTGATCTCCAATAAAGGATGTGTCCCTTTTAGGTGTGCACAATCACCTGAAGTACTCAAATTATGTAGACAGTCTAGTGCAAAAGTATCAAATACCCTGTGGGCCACATTATGAACTGCCACACTCCCAAATATAGCCCAAACCAGGCTAAAATTTAATTGGAAAATACCAACAAAATAAAAATATAATAGAACATAGATAATGTTAATATATGGTTTTCTAAATCAATTTGCAGCCCATAGGGATCTTTGTCTAGGGTTAAGTGGCCCCTGTTTCTATTTGGGTTTTATAGCACTGCTCTAGCCACTAAAATCTGGGGAACAAGCTCGAGTGGATCCCACAAAACAGTATTTTAGTATCCACTGAAAATTTTCAAAGATTGGACCTTCAGAAAGAATATTCCACAGGTTTACAAGTATTTGTTTTCCTTTATTATGAAAAAATTCATTTTGCATATTTTAAAGCAAGCATCTCTACATGTTAGAATTATAAATTATATATGAATTATATATGATTTTCATTATTGTGAAACTGGTGATTATGTGTCCATACTATATAGCATGATTTATCCATTTCATATGTCTAGCTCTGTTATGGTGCATTCCCAGAATAGAGCCTAAGGTTTGCAGAGAATTCCTTTTCTTTTCTCTTCCTTCCTTCCTTCCTTTTTTTTGGATAAAAGGCAAAACTATTCCAGCATTGTTTTGTCTCCAAAGTAAGTCAAAAAACTTGTATTAAGCATTCACCGTGTGCCAGGCACCATCCTAAGAGCATTTATAAGAGATGAGTGCCCAGGGGAGTGTAACCAGGATGAGGATTCTTTAAAGAAACTGAGGATCATGGCCTTGAGAAGAAGAGATATAAGAGGGAAAAATGATGGCTGTCTGCGAGTAAATGAAGGACTGTCACATGGCAGAAGGAAAAGCTTTGTTCTATTCTGCCCTAGAGGATAGGACTAATAACAATGGTTGCAGAGGCAAAATAGACTTGAACTAAGGAAAAAAATTGCTAACAATGGGAATTACCCCAAAGTAAAAGGTGCTGTCTCTGAAGGTAATGAGCTGTCGCTCCAGCAGAGTTCTTCAAGTCTAAGCTGGATGTCCTTTTATAGCGTATGCTCTAGGGGGCATTATTGTTCAGGTATGGACTGGATACACTCTGGAGTCCCTTCCCCTCTGAAACTCCGAGATCTGGTGATTTCAAAGGGTTTGACAAGTAGATGTGCACAAATAGGACAGACTACAGCCTTCACCTAACACTGGAAATATGGAACTGTTTATATGCAAAAGTTGAGTCTGAGAAAGGAACAGAGAAGAGGAGGGAAATGTTTGATGCTGACCTTGCCATTCTCTGAGCCCCAATGTAAAAGAAACAGGGAAGAGTCTTCTACATGACTCTATATAGCTGTCTATTCTCCCACATCAGATAATACCCAAAGAGCAGGTGAGCTCTTTGTTTAAATGCCCTGCAAGGTAATGGTGTGCTTAAGTCATTTCTGCAGATGCCAATCATTTCATAAATGCTGAAATATGTCCTTTGACAGATGGGCTATGCGTTCATTATACTGTCTGTAAGCCTTTTAAAGGAGAGAGTGCCTGGCTAAGAGGAGAGTAAGGGAGAGCAAACGTTCCCATTTCTTTTTTATCTTTCCAATTGGTTCAAAGCAATAAGGGAAGGCAGGGACCCTCAATCCGACGAATATTTAAATTGCCCATTTCACACCCTATTCCATCTTTTGTAGAGAGATAAAATTAATCTCCCATGATTTACTTGAAAGTTAGTGATTACAAGTATCTACTTTTTAACTAGACTTATCATATTCTTAGGGAATATATTTAAATTCAGTGTAAGGGATGAAGGGAAGAAGAAGAAAAAATGAATGAAAAAATCTGACTCCTCTGAAATATAAGGAAATTGTGAAAAGTAACTTTTCAATATTAGATTACATTGGACAAAATGAATTTTTCCCTTAATTTTAGAAAAAGAATTCTTGAAATGTGGAAGAAAGGTGAGGGAGAGGATCTTATTCTATGTGCCTCTTTTTTTTAACCTTAGAGAAAAGGCATGACAAGTAACAGGAGTTTTTCCAACTTGAAAGTCATTTTTGGAGGTTCTTTTTCCTCATAATTAGTACTATCTCCTGAAGGCTTAAACTAAAAAATTTTGCACCTGAGGCCAGAAGGAGGAGGCAGGAAGTTAAGTAGTAAGAGATCACCCAGGATTCTGCGGGAGACGAAAGGAAGTGTGCACAGGACAATGCTTTTGGTAACCTCTAAATTTACTCACCCAGAAGAAGAACCAGTGACACCATTCTGGTTAGTTTTCTTGCCCCCAGTAGAAATAGAAAGAAAAGAACATAACAGCTTACCCAAGTAAACATTCTGTGTTGCTTTTTTTACCCAACATTTGCTGCTGCTGCTGCTGTTACTCTTTCAGAACAGAAGGTACCCAAACTAAGGCATGAATACTGGCCATATTCACCAATTAGCTATCAACATAGATTTCAGTGAGATCGATCCATTGTGGGTCATTTCAAAGACCACCTTTCAAATTAAAGAGGCTAGAGCCAGTTCTACAGCTGATGCCAATACACCAAATCCATCAAAGGTTCTTACCCTAACTAAAAGATCTACACCTGTTAAATAGTGAGCTCTATTGACCTAATTTTTGCTGTCTGATTGGCTTAGAATTCCAGCTGATTGAAAAGTCCTCACAGCTGTTGGTTTCCTTTTTTGAAGCTGTCATCTCTTCTTTCTGAGTTTCCTTTTGTGTCATTGGGACTTGCTTTGATACCACAGCTTTCACAGAGCTCTTTATGTTTTATGTTTTCCTTCTGTTTGGACTTTGAACAAGCCAGAGAAACTTTCAAAGAACTGTGAGTTCAGAGATCAACTCTGTTTTCAGCTGATGTGCCATTCTTGTCACTCATTAGCCATTGTTTTAGTTCCTTCCAGAAGAGCTGGCTGGTCACCTAACTCAGCTAGCTATTATGAAATCCTCTTCCCTACAACAGCTTTCCCAGATTCTTCTAGAACACTACAACTTCAGTTCTTTAGACTAGTTGAAAGGGAAAATGGTTCAAACTAATGGAAAATTTCCTAATCAAATATTTTAAAATAAAGCAACATATTTGTCAGGGACCTGTTGTGTCTAAAGTATGATAGTTCTACGTATATAAAGAAAGCATAAGATGCAATCTCTGTCTGCCTCAGTTTCCTTAGCAGTAAAATGAGAATAATAATAACAGTGACTTCCAAGGGTTGTTGTGAGGTTCAAATGAGAAAACATTACTGAAGGCTTAGCACAGTATTTGCAACATCATAGGCAATTAATAAATGCTTGTTCCATTATCCTGTTTTCACCTTCATGGAGCTTATAAAACTAATCCTGAAGTGAATGCACATTCAATTCACTTTAATTCACCAAGCATTTAATGTCTGCTAGGTACCAAACTGGAGACATAAAGGCAAAAACTAAACAGAATTTACCCTAAATAAGGTTACATTCTGCTTACAGCTTATAAGCCCATGAAAAATTAGTCAAGAATCTAACACATGAAATTTCATAAGACAGTCAAAAAATCACAGATGTCAGTAGGGACATTAGAGGCTATCTAGTTCAACCTATGACTAATCAAGAATCCCTTTGCTGTCTAGCTAACAAATAGTGATAAAACCTATCCATGAGGACCTCTTAAGGAAAGGAAACCTAAAGCAGCAGCTCCCCATATTTTTAATCAGCTCTTTGTGACATTTAAAAAGTTTGAGACACATAATTTCTGGATAATTAGTCATTTTATTAATAATGCCAACATTTTTCATAAAAGTTCCATGGTACTCTTAAATGCCAAAGACCCTCATGGTAGCAGGCTGACAGTTTCTATGCCTTTAGAAGAGAGGTGCTCCTGAGAGTGGCAATCAGCTCTGGTTAACAACTGAGAGGTGGTCTTTACAAAGAAAAGTGAGTTCACTCCAATGAAGGGCTGAAAGGGACATCTTGTCACTCTTGGCCAGAGAGATTATTCCTGTACCCAGACCACCCCCAACCATGAGCAATTTAGAGAAAGAATCTATGTGTCCCCCACCACCACCACCACCACCCAATCCTGAGCTAAAATGAGTAGAGTAGCAACACCCAGAATAAGGGGAATGCTAATCCTATCTTCCATCGTCCTGTCCTTGAGAGACTGGACAAGGAAATAGGACAAGGAAAAAACACTGGGGTCTCCCCAATTTTAATAATTGGCTCTTAGTGTGAGAGAAAAATAATCATTTCTCTCACCTGTTAGGAAATTGTTCCCTAAACTGAGTGAAAATCTGCTTCTTATCAACTTTTCCTGATTCCTAGTTCCGATCTCTGAGTCCAATCACAGTCCATTGAATCCCTTCTCCATATGACAGACTTTGAAATACTTGAAGATAGCTATCATGTGCTCACTAAGTCTTCTCCTCAGGTTATATATCCCCAGAACTGTCAAATGATGCTTCTTTCACTTGATTTTGCACCCTAACAACTGACCTTTGTAGAGTAATAGCTAACCAAAGATATATAATTATTTGCCATACAAAAAGTAATGCTGACAGCAGTGGTACTGTTAATTCAGAGGAAAGAGAAAGCAGTGTTGCCTGGAAAGGGAAGACGCAGAAGGCATTTTGTCTATACCAAGGCTCATATTTGGGTGAGGGTAATTCCCGGTAGTGCTGGTGTCTTTAGTGAAGCAATGAGGACATTCTAGGGAGACTTACATGAGTCAGGGTTCTAAATAGCAAACAACACAATCATAAGGGTCTTAGGATTAGGTCATAAGGATGAATAAGTAAATGAATGAATGAACTATAAAAGCATTTATTAAGCACTGACTTTGTATGAATCACCGTGCTAACCAGTAGAGATACAATTAGGAAATCAAAATAGTCCCTGCTTTAAAGAAGCTCCCATTCTAATGGGGGAGACAACACATTTAGGAGCTTTCAGTTACAGGTTAGATGGAAAGGCCCCATGGGCCCCTTATAGCAGCAAAGCAGTTAGTAATGCAAAATATGGAATGGTATTTCCACTGATGAAATCATAATAGTTCCTGATTTTGAATCATTTAACAATGCCAAGAATGCCAATGACATAAACTTCCTTTTTTTCTGGGTCTCCAATAGTTGTGGATACACCTAAAGAGTCAGTTCACAAGGCCACATCTCCATGAGAGTTATTTCTCAGGATGATGGCTACAGGCACTGGGCTGGAAAATGACTGATGGTCCAGGGAATTCCACCACTCTCAGAGCTCTTTGGCTTGCATGCCCAATAGTCATAGTTGGTCAGTGATTGGTGGTGGTGGTGGTGGGAAAGGCCACAGCTTAAATGTTTACCATATAATCAATCCAAAAGAGGTTGGCAGCTTGTAAAGTCTAGGGAAGTAGAAAAGGAGTCTCACGAAGCCAGAAAGCAGAAACAGAAAGTAAATTGTGAATGTGGAAGCCACATGCAAAATCCAAAAGGTTAGAGTAGCCAGGAAGAAGAGGTTAAGCTTCAGAGGCCCTATATATCCAGGAGGATTTGTATTCCCAGAGCAGTAGCAGCAGGTTAGCAAAGAGGTTGAGGCAGTCCTGTGTAGACTGTTATTTGAAAGACCAGATCATGGGAATTACATATATCAGAGAGTTACAAGAGTCAGACAAGTCAGGATTTAAACACAAGAAGAACTGGGAATTGGATAATGGGGAAACCCAATTACAATGGGACAGTGTTGGAAGAGACCGTGACACAGAAGATTGGCTCACCATGGGTTAAAATCCTCAATCTAACAGATTTCCTCATAATAACTACTGATTGTGCAAATCCCTTAAACTCTCTGGACCTACCTTAGCTTCTGTCAAATGAGGATGTTGGACCAGATGACCTCAGAAGTCCCTCCCAGTTCTAAGTCTAAACCAGCACTTAGCACAGTGCCTAGCACATAGAAAGGGCTTAATAAGGGTTTATGGATTGGTTTAATCATAAGAAACTTGGTAACAAGCACAGAAGGAAGATAATATCAATATTTGCTACATAGCAAGCCAAAAATCAATCAAGAAAGGGACTTTCCATAGGCTCCTTGTCCAGAGCTAGACTTGATGTTAGAATAGAAACAAGATAGCCTATATAGGGATATAGCACTTCAATATCGACAAAGTACTTTATGCATATTATCTCAATTGATCCCCACAATAATTCCATGAGGCAGACACTATTATCATCCCTATTTTTAGTCTGAGAGGCCAAATGACTGGTACAGGGTTACATGGCTAATAAGTGTCTGAGACAGGATTTGAACTCATCTTCCTAACTCCAAATTCAACATTCTGTCCAAACAGACAAAAGAAACAAGGGTTGTGAGAATGCAGCCTCTGCAGATTTTTAGCTTGGCTCTTAAAGATGGGTAAAATTTAATAAGAAAAAAAATTGAGAGGGGGCAGCTAGGTGGTGCAGTGGATAGAGAACCAGCCCTGAAGTCAGGAGGACCTGAGTTCAAATCTGGTCTCAGACACTTAACACTTACTAGCTGTGTGACCTTAGGCAAGTCACTTAACCCCAATTGCCTCACCAAAAAAAAGAAAAGAAAAGAAAAGAAAAAAATTGAGAGAGGGCATTGTATGCAGGGGGAACCAAGAAAAAGCATGGAAAAAAGATAGAACAAGAATTAAGTAAAAGCATGGAATAGAGAATCAGGGTCAGGAATATAGAAAAACCCTAGATAATTAGTTAAAGTTTTCTTCAGGTCCCTTTAAAGCCATAGCAGATATGTATTTATTTTTCTTTTTTATGTAATATTGGAGACCTTGGAAATATTCTCATGGTTCTGTCTTTTTCAAAATTTTTTTTGTAATTATAAAAAATCATAGGGTCTCTAGTTTCCTTTATAATTATTCTTGACAGGTAAGTAGGTGGAAACTATGTGTATATCTTTGTGTATATACATACACATATACATAAATATACATATATATGTTTATAGAGTTTGAGATTATAGATAGAAATGATAGAAATACAGATACAGACATAGGTATATATATATATATATATATATATATATATATATATATGTTGTGGCTTAACAGAATGGAAAAAATATATTGATTAAAGTCAAGAAATCTCGGTTCTCAGCTCTCAGATCTCTTCTCTTTTCCTAGCTGTTTGATGTCACTTGATCTCTCTGAACATTGGTTTCTTCACCTATAAAAAGTGGGAAATCAGAGTCATACTAATTACCTTACAGAGAAGTTGGAAGGAAAGTACTCTTTAAAATTTCAAAGCATTGTAAAAAATAAGGGTTCTTATTACAATCTATGCTGCTATTACATTGCTACACTGCCCTTCCATGATTAATGTTGACTTACTAAGTTCATCCATATTTATCTGAACCCTTTTTGACACTTGATAGCAAGGTTTTAGGATGATACCACAAGCTGAAGTTTTAACATGAAGGGCTGGAATCTTTTGAGATTATTTCTCTTAGTGGGAGAAGAAACGCAAACCTGACCCTAACCCACTTGGGCCTAACCTACCCAAAGTGGTGAAGGTGCCTATGAGGACCCCAGTAATTGGTTCACTCCAAGAAAATTAGGCCAAAACACATCCACTGAATTGATCTCAAAGAAGAGTTACAAGTAGCACTACAGCGTGTCAGTTATTATCTCATGTAAACAGGGATATAACTAAGGATCTGACTCTCGACCAAACACAATTTGTACTTCCTTGATGAGAGGTATCTCGAAGAGCTTCAAATAGGAATCCAGTACTGTGGACTATTCAAAAGAGGAAAAAGACAGGGATATCTATACCAAATGATTACTAAATATTTTCATTGGATCATGAAAGCTGAAAAGGACATGAGAGACCATTTAATCCAACCACTTCATTTTACAAATGAGGGAAGCAATGCCCCAAAATGTTAAGTGGCTTGCTCCAGATCACACAGATACTGAGTGGCAATGGCAAAGGTGGAATTTAAAGACTTGACTGCAAATTCATTGTTCTAATTGTGCTACGCAGCCTCTCTTATGTAGACTACTTGATTATGCAACTGTGCTGTAGTCATATGACACATAAAATGGGATGTACTTGAGCTAGGCTTCCTCGTTTAGGTCACTGACCCCTATCAAATCCCATCGAGTAAACATCTCTGGCAGTGGACTTCTAGATTAGCCAACAGAATTTTCCCAACCAGAAAAGAAGCAGCAAGTGCCTAAGTGACTATCACT